>NC_056745.1:1015568606-1015598606 GCF_019279795.1 Protopterus annectens | reverse complement strand
TTTCAAGCGCAAAAAGCATATACACAATACATAGTATTATTTCAAAAAAAAAATACTCAGACATTAAACCACAATATGAGAAAGTACAGATAGGTAATAGGAGATATAGCTGATACTTAATAGTACTACAATGTGTAAATTAAGGTGTTGTTTAAGTTTTAAATAGGATGTTTAGTAAAGACATTGATTCCGCATTGTTTTCTCCATTTGAATGAATATGATGTGTAAGCTACGCTCGGCAGAGTGCAGCAATGGGCAAACATGCTACGTTTTGCTTACACCTTTGATATTGCAGCATTTCAAATGTATAATAGAGACACAGGGAATATAATTGTGAAAGTTCTAGGGACAGGGCTCAGCATTACACTATGTGCTTGTGTGTTTACTACTTTGATTTTATTTCACTGTTCATGGACACTCTTGTATGCTTAGCATACATTTCAGTATCCACGGACACTGAATTACTGACTTACTATTAGGGGCGGGCTCTACTAGTAGGCACAGTAGGTTTTGCAACTGTCAGGGCATGTTTACGCTTCCGTAGAGCACTTGTACATGCCTCCTGCACTCGTACACGTTTCCTGTGCATGTCGAGGGTGTGGCAGTGTGCCCTCATACATATTCATATGGCGCTGCTGTGCCATCTGTATTGATGACGCTCGCCGCAAGGCTAAAACCCTCCTTGCGCCGAGCTTCTTTAATCCCAGGGTAAATTTCCATTATAAAAACTATCATTGCAATTGTGAACATAGAATTCTTCCTGCCTACACCTTCTCACCATGACTTTGTGGAGAAGGAAAAAAAGTAGGTAACTGATTGATTGAGTGGCAACTCACTGACTACCTTAGGCAAAAAGAAGGATTGGTATGCAAGGACACCCTGCCTTTATGGAAAACCAAAAAGAGGGAAGAGGCCATAAGGGCCTGAAGGTCAGACACACATTTGGCCAAAGTGATAGCTAGGAGAAGCACAGTTTTCCAGAAGCAATGTTGTAAGGAAGTTGATGAAGCAGACTCGAATGGTGGAAGATTCAGCTTTTCTAGCAAAAAACTAAAATCCTAGGGTGGAGGAATAGGTTTCCTGGGAGGTCTAATGTGAAGGATGTCTTTTAGAAATTGCTTATGCTCAAACCTGCTAACTAGAGGGGGAAAGAGGTAGACAGGCAGAAATAGCTGATATATGGACCTTCAATGAAGTGTAGGCCAAGCCAATATTAAGCAAATGACACTAATAGGACAGAACCAGAGGGATTTCCACTGATAGTGGGTCCTGGTTTCATGAGAGACATCAGACTGAAAATGTCTTCAACTTGTCTAGGTAGGATTTTCTAGTATTGGGTTTCCTGGCCTCCTGCAGAACTCTAAGCACATCCTCTGAGAATAGGTGTCTAAAAGGAATTAAAACCCTATCACCCACAGGGTCAGCTGAATGGTAGACAAGTGGAGATGCTTGAGAATTCCTTTGTCTAGTATGAGAAGGTCTACCCTGTCAGGTAACTTGTGTGCCCTTGGCTAGATGCGTCTATGAACAGCTCTTGAACTGGAGGTAGGGGGTGCAAAGGGAGTCCTGAGTTGAGAGACTCTTGTCGGATCCACCATTGAGGTTTCCTTTTCAGGCAGGGGATGAGAAGAACTGGAAAGCCTAGAGAGCAAATGCTTCATCCAAACAGACTTGAGAAACCACTGGAGTTTCCTAATGTGAAGTTTTGCCAGAGGGAGCATTGGGATAGTAGATGCCATGAAACCCAAAACCCTGAGGAACTCCCTGGCTGAAATGTGATGAAGAGGCAAAATGTTCCTGAAGTAGTACTTGAGGTCCAGTGCCTTCTGAAGAGGGAGAGAGACACTCATGAGGTTTGTCTGAACCCTGCAACCCAGGAAGAAGTGATCCTAAGGGGGCAGAGAATGGACTTTTTGTAGTTTATGGTGAAACCTAGGCATTGCAGAAGAGAAATGGTAAAAAGAATGTTTTGCTCTAGGATCTCTGGTTAAGTTGCCACAAAGTGGAGACTGTCTAGTTAGGGGAAACATGGATGCTCTGAAGCCTACAGTAGGCAATCACAGGAGTTAGCCATTTTGTAAGTACCCTTGGTGCAGTAGAAAGTCCAAAGGGCAAGGCAGAGAATTGAAAATGCCAGGAAGCCACAGAGAAACGTAAAGCCTTGCTGCATTTGGGGTGTATGGGAATGCGTAGATATGCATCTTTGATATTCAGGGAGGATAATAAGGCTTGTTGCAGAATTAGAGGGAACAAGGTTTGAAGAGGTAACGTATGGAAAGTGGGTACCTTCAGAAAGATGTTGAGATGAGACAGATCTAAAATGTGCCTCCAAGGGCCATCCTTTCTGGGCACGAGGAACATTCTGGAATAGAAACCTCTTCCTTTTTGGGCTTGAGGAACTTACTGAATGGTTAATTGTCTCCATAGGTCTTGAAGTACCTCTGGAAAGGAGGGTAGTTGTTCCTTTGGTGGTTGGGGAGTGCCCCTGAAGGAAGGCAAGGAGTCCCATATCAGAAAGTATCTTTTTTAAATGATGGAGAGAACCCAGTTGTCTTGAGTTATGCTTTCTTAGACTGGCAGAGAAAAGAGAGTTGCTGTGAAGTGGAATGTGAGTGGAGTGAATAGGACAGTCAGAGAGAACTAGGCTTGTCTGGAAAGAGCCGCTTCTGAACAGGAAGTGCAGGTGCAGCCCTAGACTGTTGAAGCCTCCTACCATCCTTTTTTGTTTAAGGTGGAGGTTGGCAGGAGTGTCTACATACAAAAGCAGTCTTTGCTGAGTAATTTCTCTGGAATTTAGGACTGGAGAGACAAAGATGTGCTTTAAATCCTGCATCTCTTTTCCCTTTTTCTGCAGAGATTTAAATAAACTAGCAGCTCCAGAACCAAATGAAGTGGAATTGTCCAAAGGGGCATCCATAAGCTTGGATTTAATATTGTCTGGTAATGGCTGAAGTCTTAACCAGGATAATCTCCTTAAGATAGAGCCAGAAATAGCCCCCTGGCAGTGGCCTCTGCAGCATCATGGCAGCATTTGATGGAGTAGCAGACTACCTGTGAGGAAGCTCCAAGCAAGAATGCAGCCATTGTCTTATTGTCTGAGTCAGGTACATCTCAAATATCCAGGGAGAGGTGGGAGAGAAGGTCTAAGGCAAGTTTGGTCATGTGTGTCTGGTAATTCATGGCTCTAAATGCCAAAGTGGTTGAAGTGGCCAAAGTGTACACTTTCTTGTCTAGTCTTTCCAGGTTTCTGCTGTCCTTATATGAAGGAAGGAGAGAAACTGAAGGAAGTAACCTGGATGGTTTGCCTGAAGCCACTAAAATCACTGATGGATCTGATGAAGGACATTTAAACAAGAACATACAGTCCTCGGGACATTGTAAAATCAGTCAGGCATATTAGGAGCAGGAGGCTGGGAATCTGAGGCCTTGGAAGTAGAGGAGAAGGCATCCAGGAAAACAGGTAACACAGGAGGAATAGCTGAAGGATTGGGTGATTTCCACCTGCAGAAGGTTGTAGTACCTTTTTTGTACTTCAGATACCCGAGTCCTATCCCATTTGGAATGTTCTCTCATTTTGACTAAGGTCTCATCAAAGGAGAGTTTTTCCATGAGTAAGTCAGTTCCATTGGAATCCTCCTCTGGGGAAGCATAATACAGAGGGGAGGGGATCTGTGAGGAGTAGGTCAGAGATTCCTCTTCTGAGGAGGCCTCTTCATCTGAGGAAACCTCTTCTCTGACTTTTTTTGTGGAGATGCTGTGCATGGTGGTATAGGGATTGAAACTCCAGAGGAGGTCTTAAGGGCCATAAGAACCTTGAAAAGACCTTGGGTGAATTGTTCCCAATCACTGTGAGGTTCATTTGGAGGAAACAAATGTTTTATTGTTTGCTTCTTCTTTTAATGCAGGTCTGCCCAATCTAGTGTCAGAGGGCCATACGTAGGCCTACACTCAATGATGTCCGAGTGAATTTCCTCCTGCACCAGGATCTGAGGCATCCCTTTAGGGCCTTTGGTTATTATGAGCCTCAGTTACCCATGTACAACCTGGATGCATGCCTGCTCAGCCTCTGAGGATGTCTCAGTAGTCAGATTGAAGGTGGCCTCAACATTGGGCTCAGCCTGTGATCTGGTACCCGAAACTGGCCATATCTCTGGGCACTCATTTGCCTTGAGAGAGACATACATATAAAGAAGTGCAGCAGCTGCTTCAGGCCTCAGCTTTTTAGACTTCTGCTTAGTGACAGACATGACCTTGGGCCTCCAGGATCCCTCCATCTCACTGTTTGCTAATATGTTTAAGCGCTGGTTTTCCAAGTAAATAGCTAAGTAAGAAAGCCTACTTCTAAGAGTCTTGGGGAGAAAGGCCTGACAAATGAGACAGGATTTTTGGTTGTGGGTAGACTCTAGGCAGGACAGACACTGAAGATGTCTATCTTTATGTGGAATTTGTCTTCCACACTGGCATTTGGCTTTTTGGATGACATAAACCCTACCACTAAACAGTAGTAAAAGAAACAATGGGGCACTTATCTGAGAATTCACAAAAAACAGCAAACGGCTTGGTAAGCAGACCAACATTCAAAGGGGGAGTATGGACTTGCAGCAGATAAAGTCTGAGGTAGATGGATGCATACGTTACTTTTATGGCTGATGTATGACAGCAGTCTACATGTGACATACCACGCATCATACAGAGTGAAAGAATTTTGTATACTGGTGAACATCGGTTCACCTGCTGCAGAGATCTTCCTCATGTTAAAAATTCTGCAACAGATAAATAGAAGGATACCCCACCTTTACTTCTCATATTTCCCTTATAATGTTCAATATTTCAGTTACTGTTGGTTTAGACTTTGACTTCCATTTTCTAGCAATTATTTTTTTTTCCGCCAGTAGTGTTAAACTTAGGCCTTACTATGTCTGGGGCAATTCAGTTTCCATATCCCAGCTCAAAAGCTACAATACTTTGCTCCCAGAACATTTCTGACAAAGTTCCATGCAGAGAAATTTTTAATTCTGCCAACACCAGGCACATCCAACAATTGGAATGTCCACAGAATTTTCTCACTAAAAGAATACATGGCATAAGTAACATGTCATATGCAAACTGCCTCAAAACCCTAGCACTATATTCTGTCTCCTCCAGGCTGTTGAGGGGAGATCTATGCCTGGCATACAAAGCATTGCTAGACCCCACAATAATAGACCTCCTGCATATCTGCAAAATAAACAGAACCAGAATTACTCATTCTAAAAAATTAAACCTTGCCTGTGATATACATAGGATCTGATGGACAGACTGGTATGTATCCCAGACACTACCCCTTCTCTGGAACAGGCTCCCCATCCACGTGAAGCAGAAATCCTCCCTAACCCAATTCAAGTGTAATCTGGACAATTGGATGGGGAACAAGAAACTCATCCCTAGTTTAGCACCTATGTCTCTAATTTCACAGGCAACCTGTAAAGGATTTATCTCCCAGGCATCTACTTGTAATTGTTTCATATCCCATGCACCTGCTTTCACTTATCAAGAATACGAGAACTTTTTAGAAATTTAGGATACATGGCTAGGCTTAAAAACCTATGAACGCATTACACTCCAAAACAAATGTTCCTAATTACCCCTCCCTTTCCCATCACACCTCCAGCATTTATTATTTATCTGAAGAAAAATTTCTCTGATCTCTGCTTGAGGTATAAAATACCTATGCATGCATTTCTCTGCAAAAGCCCTAAACCTTCTAAATTTTATTGCATATGTTGGAGCTATGAAGATGTCCTCCCATTGTTCCTTTGTATTTTGCCTTTCGCTTCTCACTTCTCAATATTTTCTAATGCCTTCTGATTGATTCTTACAATTGCCATGCAATGTTTTATATGTCATATTAATCATCCCTCTTTTAAACCATAGTTTCTGCTCTAGACTCAGCTAAAAACCAAAACTAGTCTTTCACTTAACATTCCCCTATCCCTTTCTCTTTGCCTATACTGTGTTATAGTTTATAATAAATATTGATATGAGATTGATTTTTAGCATGGCTCCTGAATACACACAATGTATCCAAAGCATGCTTAAGTTACAGCTGAAACAATGCAGTTGTTTGTGGAATATTACTTTGTAGTAGCCAGTCTGTTCAGTTACCACAAGCTAAATAAAAACTATATTTTTCCTTTTGAATACTGTATAATTATCTTATGATCTTCAATGCTGACTTTGCTTTCTAGGTTGTAATACCAAATCCTGGAGCTTGTTAGAGATTTAACAAATATCAGGATGTGAGTGTATCATTTTTAAGTTGACTATCATTCCTGTTATTTTACCTTTTCCACATAGTAATACGATGCCTGATGCCTTTCTTTGTAAAGAAGGTTACAGCTTTCAGTCTTGCCATTCCATATTCATGTTATAATGATGCAAATACTATTTCTAAAAGATTTTTCTGGTTACATAAAAGTTAACTTGGTTAACACTTGTTTTTACCCTATGCATTGTAATTGTGCTGCATATTTTTTTCATGTGTACTCTGTCTTCTATTATCCTAAAATCAGGTAAGACTGCTAGAAACAAGATGTATGCAGAAAAAATCCTGCATGATTACTTACTTGCATTTTTTTTGTAATTGTATATATCTTGTAATTTTATTTTTATACCTATTATCATATCTGTCATAAAACTGTACCCAAAACTGTTTCACAAACTATTATAAGATGGTGCAAGAAATCCGCTATTTTATTTGCTGTTATGGAGCAGGTATTACTTTGTACTCTCATTTATATCTGTAAAAGGACAGGTCTTAGGTAAATTGCTTTCCAGATAACTAGAAAACAATATGTTTTGTTTGAATGAGAATTAGCAACTCTTAGGTAGGTGTATTCTGTAGATGGTATCCTAGTGCTAAATGTATTATTTCTTCTTCTTCTTCTTTTGGCTTTTCCCAGTTGGGGTCGCCACAGCGGATCACCTGTCCGCTCATGATTGGCAGTGGAGTTTTATGGTATTGAGTTGCCAGCCCGATGCCCAGCCTTCCACAGAAGGCAAACACATACATGCACTCATGCCTAGGTCCAATTTAGAGTGTCCAATCCACCTACAGCATGTCTTTGGGATGCAAAGATAGAGTTAGATGGCTGAATGTCATGCCTGTGAGTGAAGGTCTCCATGAATTACTCTGTCCTAAATGAGGTAGAAAAGACTTCCTTCCATCAAACAAATAAATGAATGATTAAATATATAACTAGTAAAATAATGGAATATTTGTTATTTTCACAAAAGTAGGTTTTGATGTGATCTTTACGTATCATTAAAGTAGAGCATTATAATAAAAATAATTCAGTGGCTCTGGTTAAGGTGAGGAATACTCTCTTCCTGGCCAAGGACTACAGATGAGGTTGTCTTCTAATTTTCTTGCCTAACTCTCAGCTTATTGAAATGTTTCATAGACTGGCTTTTATTTGAGGTCTTATGCAACTGATAAGAGTTACTTGGCTGGATGTTTGAGGACAGAAACAAAATAGCCAGTTTTGTATTCATGTTTTCCAACCCAAGCACAGATAACCTCCACAGAGTTCTGTGTATTATTACAGATAGTATTTGAAGTATGTGTGCTGCAGTTTTGTGATACTTTTCAAAGTATTTTCATTTATATGTGCTTGCTACTTGGAAATAGTTCACATTCATACATCATAATGAAGATATGCTACAGTGTTGATTGCTTTTTTCAACAAAATGTTCAGTAGTATGATACCGAATGTCCTGAGAATAATCTCATTCCAAGCAGAGGAACCCTTTTCTCCTTTACAACCAAGAATTAGCATGAGCCATCAAGTAGTGGATTTATATCTAGCTGGAATGCATCTTTCTCTGGCTGAGGAACCCAGGGATCAGATTTTGCTGACTGTGGTTCCTGATCTGGAATATTACTTAAATGCATTCAATGAAACAGAATTTTAAACAGTTGTGCATTTTTGGGTATCCATTAGTATGAAATACTATCTGAACAATATCTGTATAAAATATTGATAGAAATGTAATCTGGAAGCAAATTTTGATTTATGTTATTCATGCCAATCATTCCATGCTAACAAGTAAGCACATAGGAATGGAGTTAAACCCACAAATATAAGCAAAACATCAAGAAAGGCAGAAGAAGAATGAAGACATAATATACTACACCAATAATAAAACAAACAAAAAATAATAAATAAAGCAATTCTTGATTTCCTCCAGTTGTTGCTCTTATAAGGTCATGATCAATTTACTTGGATGCTATGGTCAGAGTTTACTGTTTTTCATATCCCCAGGGGCATGGCAAGGTGCTGGGACAAGTTGGTAAGGACAGAGGAGATGTGAAAATATCAAATAAATGTCCAACAGGTTTATGACAAGCACTAACCTTGGGATCTACCTCATTCAGCAATGTTTGGATATGGCCAATACCTGTCTTATCTTTTTCAGAGAACAAATGTATTTATTCTATGACAGCCTTCAAAGGTGTACTGGATATATTTTGCTGTTTTCTCTGAGCTTAAGAGTTTTTTTCTATTTTTAGGACTTTTTACGGTTTTCTTTGAGTACATCTACTACTTAATTTGAAGTCTTGTGCTAAAAAGAAACATTTATTTTATGTAAAAATTGCATTGAACATTTTTTTCTGTTGTGAAGTCTGTGGTACAACAAGATCCCCTGATCTTTAAATCATAGTAGACATTGGAGTTTAAATGTATATTTACTATAGGATATGTGTAAGATTTCAGTTGGACCTAATTATTTCATGCATATGTTTGAATTTAACTAACTGGAATTTGGACTATGTAGCCGAGGCTTTGATAACGGATGATTTGGATTATTATCAAATGAAAACATGTTTTAAGTGCCTAGATGTTAAATGAAAATCTACTTTTTTAAGAAAATAATATAATTAAATTGTATAGCGAATATGCAAGAATTGTAGTAGGACTGGGCTTGGACCATCTGTCAGGGTATTACTAGTAAATTTTCTTTGTTAGTTTTGGATAAGACCACAAATTAAGAAATGTAAGGGTAGCAATGTATTTCCTTTATCTTTTGTAAGGAGTAGTACACAATAAATTAAACATTTAATTACCATACCAGAGTATAAATACAAATAACCAGCATGGCTACCATGACCATAAGTTTGTTTTAAGAAATATGTGGATCTGATGAAGCCAAAAGCCCTTATCCTTGTAATTAATAAACTCATCTATTTTAATTTTATGGTCATGGTAGCCGTGCTGGTTATTTGTCTTTTTGGTTCATATTGTGCTACCAGTATTGGATTTTGTGTGTGTTGGGGCCTCCTTCTCTTTTGTTACCATAATGGAGTAAGTAGAAGATTGGATCACGTTTGTGGCTTCTACTGGAAAATTACCTTGAGCTATAGATGGATAAGAAACTTCTTAGGTTTACTTAGGCCAATTCAAATTTAACTAAGTTATAATAAAAAGATTTTAGCCAAATAAAATTTACAGATACATGATTAATCATATAAAATGGAGCCCTGGCAGATGGAATGGACTTTTTGGTTTTCTATGGAAACAGCACTAATTAGCCCTAAAACAAGTAATGCATACAGAGCTGAATTTCACCAATAGGACTGATCCTTGGTTAAATTTGGGCTGTGTGATAGTCAGTGTTATTATGCAAAGGACTTTGACTGTTTGTGGTTGTAAAAACAAATGAAAATTTAAAATGCATAAGTAGATAAACATGTAACACGGAATTCATGGTTTTCTCAATGTACAGCAATCTCAAAATGAGGAACAGATGGCTTCTAGCAGATAACCAAGTTAGCTTTGTACATTTTTTTGATGTCTTTTGTTCAGTGAGTACATGAAGATTTTTGAATTAAGAGGAATTGATTTGTTAGAAAACAAAGCTATTTTATAAACATTTATTTTATGTTCTGTATCTTCTGCCAATCTGCTTTTATTCTGACCTGAATTTTGTTACAGAATTGGAACACTTTTAATAGCATGGAAATGGCATTATTTCATGCTAGGTTATGCCTCACTGTTTTTTATGTTGTTTCCACTGGATAATGGAATTACCTTACTTAAATTATCCTGCTTTAGCTCCTCTGTATACTTAATATATTGACAAGGATACCAGTAAAATGACATATACATATTGACAAGGATAATGATCTGATTTTGCTGAAGAATTTTCTCACATCCATAGGTGGAATTATGTGACAGAGTTTTCATCAGGGATGGAGGAGTGTTTACCATAGAAGCAAAGTCTCGATGGTACCTATGGTCTTTTGTGAGACAGTTTTTATATATGACAGACTTGTAGAAATGAGATAACTTTTTAGCAAACAATTAAATGTTATGCCTTTTGTATATTTTATTCTCTATTTATAATGTTCTTATGACTGCTATTCTTGTTGGTATGAGGAATCTGAACCAAAAGGCTTAGTGCTAGTATTCATGATCAGATTTGAAATATACAGCATGCTTTTGCAGGTAATTTAGGAAAATGAAGCTAGGAAGTGATTCACAGATCACATAGTGTTGTAAGTCAGTGGGCTAAAACATGCGGAAAATGAGAATGCAAGTGACTGTTTAATGACAGGCAAATGAAGAAGTGCAATCCAGTGAGTACATAATGGCATGTAAGTGAAGACTGGTGAAAGCAGATTACGAATTATAGGATTATGAGTTATAGTTGTGTAAGTAGTTGCAAGTGAGCATAAAGGCAAAAGGCACAACAAAAGGTGAAGATTTGCAAGTGGTGATTATGCTATGGGGAGCAGTGGCTATTGTATAACAGCATCTTATCAATCCTGCTAGGGTTTATTGCAGGGGTGAGGGGGGGTGCAGCAGGTGACCTTCCTACTAAAGCAGTATTGACAAAGGCTAACATCATGCCAGCTGATGGTCCACCAGGACTGCATTTAGGTGGATGGAAATGTTGTATGGGTGTTGGATGATTTGTATGCCCCACAAACTGAAAGTAGAAGAATGAATGGACTTTTCATATCCATGGATACTAAAGTGTTTGTAACTTCTGCCATTATAGTTACAAGGATCCTGTAAAGGCAAACTGTAGAAACATGGGGTACATCATAGGCACTAGCTTGTCAAATACTCAAGAAGTTCACAAAAAAAATTCTGCCACATGTGGATCATCATATCTGTTTCTCCAACATGGTGGGGGAGGCAGGTCTTATAACTTTGCCCACCTCCCCGTAGGTACTGAGACTTATAGATTCCACCCATGTGTCAGTCAAAGCCCCAGCTGGTGTCCACAGGCAGAATTAACAGGGAAGTCTGCCATTCCACGAGCCCTCAGGTAGTGTGCAACATGAATGGCTTCTTTACCTGGCAGTGCTAATTATTCCAACATGTGGTAGACAATTCATCTCAGGCACTGCTTCTTGCACAGTGACATCCCATATGACCTCCTAGTAGAAAGTGCAGGCACAAACAGTATGTTTACATGTCACACCACTCTCCCTATGTTATAGATGATGGGGGTACTCCCTGCAGCTCTGGTTGATGGTGCCTATAGAAAACCCACAGAGCATGTCCAAGCATCAATATAACACCACCCATGCCCAACGAAGAATTTAATAGAGTATATGTTTGGCTTGTTGAAATCTGTCATCTCTTGCCTATACATGTCCAATGGGACACAGCAGCATGCCCTTGCCACAGCCTGTCAGTTATTTATAGCACACTATATGCTATATAGCATGATCCTGAGGAAGGAGCCAGCCTAGCCATCATTACTGGGACTATTCATATCCACAACAGTAGGACACATAGTAACCTCCACCCCAACATCCTCCAGTAACAACACTGATAGAAACAGGCAGCAACCAGCAGAAAATGACATACATACATACACACACACACACACACACACACACACACACACACACACACACACACACACACACACACACACACACATGCATCCACATGTATTCATATACATACACAAGCACATCCCACAGGTAAAGCAGTATTATCTAGTCCACTTATATGGGTGAGGGGTTCGGCCAAAGAACAGAAACACCCCTTACAACTTAAATACTATAAAATAACAACAGCTACAACTAGGAGACAAAAGCGAATATTTAATCACCTCTAGCACCTCAGCAAAATGCCTTCAAGGAGTAAAACACAAGTCACAAGACCAACAATATATCGCAAATCAAATTAAAATACAAATAGAATAATAGCATAATTAAAAAAAAAAAAAAAAAACATACATTAATTAAATATTTCCAGTTGCATTTATTGTTTAGCTCCCCTCCCCAGGTGCCAAAGCATTATATTTCAAAATATACAAAGTGTCCTTATGTAACAGTTCATCTTTAAGGGTAACATTTTTACCCAATTTTATTGTTATCCATTCCAAAATACAGTCCTTTAATAAGGATGCGCTACCTAGATTATATAATTTAAAGTGCATAGCCAAAGGGCTTTCTATGCATTCATTTTTAATATCCTTAATATGCTCTTGGAACCTTAATTTAAAGATCCTTTGATATTCCCCTACATAAAATAAATTACTGGGGCATTTCAGGACATAAACCATACCCTTAGTACTGCATGTAAATTCACTAATAGGGTCAAATTTGATGTTACTCATTTTTGAGAAATAACTAATTATCTGGTCACAAACTGAACATTTACCACACGGCAAGGTACCTTTTTTAGAAAAAATATTTTCAGAAATATTAACAAATGGAAAATTGAAATTACTGTGATTAACATATCAGTCAAACTATGGCCTCTGTTATAAGAAATGTAAAGAACATGATTTATTAAAGCAGATAAATCTTGTTTGTTAAAAAGAAATGACCAATAATATCTTAAAAGTCTGGCAATTTGTTCACTAAGAATATTATAAATAGTAACAAAATAAATATTTGTTCTTTTAGTCACTTGATGTTCATCCCTATTTAAAGTACTAGGAGGACTATGACTAATAAGCAGAAAAATGTCTAAATCATAAAAGAAATCCTGGCCAAAAAGGGGTATTTCTTATTCTGTTGTTTAATATATTCTCTAGATAAATTAGAATTTTGAATATTATGTTTACGTACAACTTTCTGCAGGGATTCCATAACTATATCCCTGTTATAACTCCTGCCAATAAATGATAAACATCTCAGCCGTCTGTTGGATTTCAGTGTAAAAATTATAATCCTCATTGTAGAGTCTGTCAAGGGATAGCAATTCCCCATAGGGTAATGATGAAATAAGGTAGGGAGGATTGCAACTGTTCCCATGCAAAAATAGTCCTCTCTTACCCAACATCATAGAATCATAGGATCATAGGCTCATAGGAAGTTACTAGGCTACTGACACTGATGCCCTTACAAGCCTAGCTATGAATTTAGCCCATGTTCCGACAAGTCAGCATCCGATGCCCCTGTCCAGCAGGGATACAGGTGGAATCCCAGGGGTGTATTTTCTGTTCCTCATCCAGTTTTCCAGGTTGCACTTAAAAAGGGTTAATGAGGTACTCTACTTCATGTGGAGAGGGAGTCTATTCCACAAAAGGAGGAGTCTCTAGGACACAAATCTGTCCCCCCAACAATTTCTATTGATGTCATCCTATGAATTGAAGTATAAACTGTCCCACAGTCAGAGCCCCTTAGGTTAAGGTCTAAAAAGATACTTGCTCCCCCTTAGCTGCAGGCTATTAAATGAAAAATTAAACCTTAGAACTGTCTGCATGATAGCTATACAGCAAACAGCTCCCATTCTAATGATGGGGAATGAATAAGTGAGTAGCATAGGTTAGATGGCTGGCAGGCACTGAGGAAAAAAAAAGTACAGGAAAGGGAAAAAAAATAAAATAAGTGATGAGTAACATCATGTTGGAAGAAAGCAATAATGGGATCTTTTCATACCAGTGGGTTCTCAGCTGCTTAAAATAATTATTATCTAACTGTGACTTATTCAGCCCTTTCAATTTATTTTGAAAAATGCATTCGCTGCCTGCTACTTGATTATCGAATAAATCCAAATATTACTTCTAGTAAAGTGCATGGTTTTAGGCCCTGCAATAGCACATGTACTCTACTTCTTGTTTTGGTAGATTATATTCATGAGAAGCTTGACCACTGGAAACTCACTGGACATACCATTCTTAGCAATTCTAATGCTTTTGATACAATTTCCCCATACCAGTCTAAGTGAAATCATAGAAGGTTCTAGATTCATGTTCAGTATATTGAAGTGTATTAAACTGGTACTTTGACTATAAAAACACATGCTTCAGAAATAAATGATGCTGTTTGCAGATGCTTATCAGTTAATATTGGGGTACCCCAGGGTTTGCTACTAAGTCTGCTGCTGTTTAACATTTATGTGATGATGTGGCCCATCAGTATGGGGGTTCCAAGGTGATCCAATATGCTTTTGACTCACCTCTCAAATTGAAAAGTGTTTGTTGGCATTAATCCAGTCCCTATAGTCTTGGCTAGTTCCTATGGGACTACACCTCAGTGCATCAAAAATAAAAGTCTTTGTTCATTCCTCCCAGGACTGTTTTAGCTTCCTCTTCTGATTGCCCTGACTCACCAACTCCCACATGTCTAAATTGATAATGGAGCCCGATTAAACATCAAAGCGTATGATTTATTGTAGAGGAGGTTGTCTCAATTAGACTCCTTGGGTGCATCCAGGTAAAGACTGCAATTACCAAGGCCATGACACAGCTTGACAAACTTTATGGGGCTCATACTTTTGTAACCAATAATGCAGGTTTAGCCATTGCAACATTGTACTTCCTTCCTTCACTTCTTACTTAGTTTTCTTTTCTCTCTGCTGTTGCATAAACTTCAACAGGCTAAAAACAGAATTTTAGAATTAATTCAGTGCTCTAAAAAACAACGCATCACAGCTTATCTCAGTTCCCTATCAGTTTGTTGAACGAACCTCTTTGTCGAACATTATTCGGAGAATCTTAACACATCGAATGTTTGTTTTAGTGAATTTTTTCCATGGGAGAAAAACTAGTTGGCCATCAATGGGAGTTTGCCCTTTTACCCACTATAGTGTATTCTCGGAGTTGGTATATTTAGTTGGGGGGTAGGGGGCACAGCCCCCCACCTGGATGGGTTTTAAATTTTGTATGTATGTATGTATATATATATATATATATATATATATATATATATACATATATGTGTGTGTGTGTGTGTTTATCATGAAAGATTCACAACTCTGAAGTACGCATCCAGTGTGTGTGAATCCTGCATGTTGACAGTGGGAATGTCAAATATCGATATTACTGTCTGAACTTGTCTGAACTTGGCCTCCTTCAGGACCCATGTTAGTGCTTGTTCCTGGGTCCAAAGTGACAGGGAGTTTCAGCATTTGGTGTTATGTTTGTGTATGTTGTTATTTGGCATGCTGACTTTCAGGGAAAGGTTGTGGTGATGCCTACATCTGACCTTTGGAGTGGGAAGATTTTGATAGTAAACCATCTCTCTCTCTCTCTCTCTCTATATATATATATATATATATATATATATATATATATATATGTGTGTGTGTGTGTGTGTGTGTGTGTATGTGTGCACATGTACAACATTTGTGGAGTTAGAAGGTAGTAGTATGTCCTGGTTTGTGACAGACTAATGAAACAGCATACTGTGTTCATTGTTCTATGGTGAGGAGTGGTACTTTAGGACTTCCTAATACTGCAATAGTTATAGAAAGAGTACATTTTACCTATAGCCTTATGCAATTTTAGAAAAAGAGAGAGAAAGTTTGTCTATGTTTTTGCATTACTTGGTTTATTAATTTATTTGTTTGTTTGTTTTCTTGCATATTAGTATGTTTCTTGATCAGTTTTATGTTTGTTGCCTGGAAACTCCAGCTGAAAGGTTTAATTTTTAATGGAGTTCCACAAAAGAAAATCTCTGGACAGTACGAACAAGTAATACAACTCTAGGCAATCTGAGTAATAACATATTATGTATTATATATATTATATCTCCTGTGCACTAGTACATTTGAAGTTGATGAGGCATTGAAAGAGTTTTTTAATTATTTGCAACATTTTCAGTGTTTTTCCTTTTTCATATTTTTGCCTCTCAGCTTTTTTAAGGCTGTCTGTGCTTTCATGTTTTTTCTATTTATTTATTGCTTTTGTTTACCAGGAATGTCCGACTGGGCACAGGACTCATTTAAAGTGGAGGCCTTGGCAGAAAGGCTCCAGAATACAAACAACAGTAATAGACAGAGTGATACTAATATTTGAAAGGCAATAATATGCAATAGCCATTACAACATTTTCCAAAAGATGGAGAACTGCATTTCAACTTTGATAAACAATATAGACATTTTGTTGCTATTTTCAACAAAAAGCAAAATATCTTACAAGTGATATAGTGATGGGAGAGCGGGATTTGCAGAATAAAAGACAGGGTACTTGAGGGTGAAAATGTATAATAAAAGTGGGGGGGTGAGAGTGAGGAACAGTACATGTAGGAAGAGGATATGGGTGCAGTTGACAAGTGATGAGGATGAAGAAGAGTGATATGCTGGTGCAACACATTTACAGAGCCAGGAGTTGAGTAAGTGAGACTTTAGCTGTAGTTTGAATGACTTTAGCAAGCAGTCCTGTCTTATTTTAGGGGGGTGGAGTTCTGGGTTTTTGACACTTAATGGGATTAGAAGGAACAGCTTGAAGAGTCATTAGGCTTTTATATATGTAGATGGTCTTTGTTAGAAGACTGCAAGTTTCTGGATGGGTTGTGTGGTTGTAAAAGGTTGTCTAACGAGGGCAGTCACTTAGTTTGCTTATTAGTTTGTGGAGAATAGGAAATGGGTTGTATGTGAGTTGGTGGGATAGTTCAAGCCACCAGTAGTTACTGAGGACAAAACAGTGGTGAGCTCTATGGGAGAGTCTGTCTTCAAATTTTGTGACCTTGTAGCACTACTTGAATTTGTTTAGTTGAGTTAGTTGAAGGTTTGTCAGTTTTGCTGCTGAGTAGAGGAGAGGAGAGGAGAGTAGATAGTAGAAGTGTAGTGGGAATACAACATTTTGCAGTGTTAGACAGATAGGGGTTTGATGCATGTTTTCAATGTATGTTGAATGTGGAAGTCAAACTTTAGGTTTTCATCTATGTAAACTCCTAGTAATTTGGTTTGTGTGGCAAGTTCTGTTTTGGTATTGTTGGCAGGGCCAGATTGGAAAGCTGCATAGGGACTGGTGCTGCCTGTGGGGGAAGGGGGGTGGCCTGGCTATGCATACAGCATTACTTTAATCCATTCCATTTTTTTAATTCCCTGTTCAGTGTATGTGCAAACAAGTGCATGGACACAGAATTGACGGGTGATTTCTGATGGATGTTTACGGACAGGCTTGGTCATGATTTGAAAAATCCACCTGGAAACATGCTTGAGGGGAATAGAATGAAGCTGTGTAGCGCCTTGAATGATTTGAGGTGTGTGTGTGTGTGTGTGTGTGTGTGTGTGTGTGTGTGTGTGTGTGTGTGTGTGTGTGTGAGATGCCCCATTTAAGAGCTGTCTAGGTCAGTGAATATCTCAAAGCCACACAGACTCAAACCGTGAAACTATGCTATGGCAGGCAAGAGTCTAATCCCCCGCAACAACTGCCAGGCCTCCTTTAGCCTCCTTATTTTTTTGGAGGGGTGAATCACTGAAAATTACTATCTGTCAATGTCAGGCATATATTTCATTGTTATATAGTTCATAAAATACATGATACAAAACCTGTTCTATTAAACAATTTACATGATTGGGAGTAGTTTGCTCTTATGTCTCCAATTTTGCAGAACATCTTTGCTTTTGCCTCATATTTATGCACTCTTTTTTCCTTGAGCAAGTCACTTAACCAGACAGTTGTTTTGTGGCAAATGGAAATTTGTCTAAGCTCCTCAGTGGCCCCACTGACTGCAAGATTAGTAACTACCAAAATAGTTATGGGGTAAGGGAAGGAAACTGATTGTATAACTCGGAGCATCATCATATCAACCATGGATTGCGCAGTGGTGCAGTGGTTGTGTTGTTGCCTCACCGCAAGAGGTTCTCCAGTTTGATTCTTGGCTAGGGTGCCTTCTGTGTGGAGTCTGTATGTCCTTCCTGTGTTTGTGTGGGTTTCCTCTGGGTACTCTGATTTCTTCCCATGTTACAAAGACATGCATCTGGAGGGTTTCTCCCCAGGCCTTTGCTGAGAATTGGCTTTGTTGCAAGTTGGACTTTCCCAGTCAATAAATGTTCTTTGGATCTAATGAATGTTACAAGTGTGTTTATTATTTAACTGTTAATAAATCTGACAGCATGAAATTTATAAGTTTAATACTAATATTTTAATTAATAATACATTTTATTTTGCTTGCTTTTTGCCAGCATGTGTGAAATGCAGTGTATTAGGGCTATAACAGTTTGTCTAGCACTTAGTGCAAATGAGTAAAGCTATGAGCTGTTAAAGAAATGTTTCTTATTGTACATAGTTTAATTCCCCTCAGCCTTCATTTGCTTTTTTAGTGACTCTGCCAAGTTACTTCACCAGGGAGTGCTCTTAGGCTGCTTCTGAAAAGAGACCTTTGAGTCCAGTGGGCTGTCCCAGGCTGTGAGCAAGTGTCTTACATATTTATTTTATTTATTTATTTTTTTTATTTTTACATTTGATTGCTGGGAAAGTCTGACCGGACGGAATGTCCATTTTCAGCAGAGGCCTTGGAGAAAAGCTCCACAAAAGAAAAAAGAAAGAAAAGATGTCTAAAGTAAAGATAAAAGAGAAGGAAGATTACAAATATTTGACTTATAAATTGATATTTGACTTATGAATTCTTGCACCATTCTCATAGAAGCTCATTATACTGTTTTTTTTCCTAAGAAACATCTTTATTAAATTAGTGTGTATGACAGACAATCTTACATTTATATAAATGAAACTAAACCATAGTGACACAATCTCAGTTACAAACATTATATACTTTTTAGGTATGACTCAAGGCTTTATTCCAACCCTCTGGAAAGTTTCTCATATCATTCCTCTACATAAGGGTGGTAACTCTTTCGAGCTCTCCAACTTCCGTCCCATAGCCTTACTTTCTCCATTAGCTAAAATCTTGGAAAGATGTATACATCGTCAACTACTTGACCATCTTCTCCAAAACAATCTTCTAGCAGACTGCCAACACGGTTTCAGACCCTATCACTGCACTACTACAGCACTGTTGTCATTCACAGACCATATTAATAAAAATCGGAAGAACAACCTGCTGTCCTCAGCGCTATTCTTAGACCTCTCTAAGGCCTTTGATATGGTCAACCATTCCCTCTTACTAAACATCCTCAAATCATTTGCCTTGGACACTCAAGCTATCCAGTGGTTTAATTCCTACTTAGAAAATAGACAACAAGCAGTTCTTTGGGATAATCACATTTCATCTCTTCTTCCCATCACAATAGGAGTGCCACAAGGCTCAATACTAGGACCTCTCCTCTTTTCTATTTTTATTAACAATCTAAATATGTCCCTTCCTCAGTCCATATGTATACAATATGTCGATGACTCAACACTGATATGTTCAGCATCATCCCCAATTAAGCTTCAGACCACTACAGAACAAGTCTTCACAGCAGCGGAAATCTGGTTCTTTCAGCATTGCCTCTTACTGAATCCCAAAAAGACTAAATTATTACTTTTTACACCATCACAGAAATCTTCAACCTTTACCTTCGATATAATTTTAACAATGGCACAATAATATCCCCTGACTCTACTTCCAAACTTTTAGGTGTCACAATAGACCATAATCCCAACTTCGATGCCCATATTAACTTAACCATCAAGTCAGTCAATAGAAAACTTGGATCTCTCTACTGACTCAAACCCTTCCTTACTACTTCAGCCAGAAGGACTATAGCACAAATGCACCTACTCTCTACCCTTCTTTATGCCTCACCTATTTTTACAAACTTATCAAAATCTAATTTCAATAAACTAGCAATATCATATAATAATATTATAAGATTTGCCACAGGAGCCTCTTTTCGAACCCATCATTGCTCAAATCTTAAACAACTAGGCTGGCTACAATTACAAAATCAAATACGACTACAGCAGGTTATTAGCTCACCCACAAAATCTTCTATCAACCTTCTAATACCACAATACTTAGTACCCTTATTTCTCCTTATAAAAATCTATCTTCCTTGTGCTCCGCCACAAAGCTACTAGCGGCACCCTATAAATCCAACAACAAAGCTGGGGACTGTTTGTTCTCCAACTGTATTGGACCTATCTGGAACAAGCTTCCAAGTGAACTCACTGCTATTACTTCTTTACCCACTTTCAAGAAGCACCTAAAAACTTTGCTTAACTCTCAATGGCTCTGTCCTTGTACAAACCCTGACTAAACTTTTATTCCCTCTACCTTTTTTTCACCCCCTCAAACCTTTTCTAGGTTCTTTTAGTATTTTTGTTTGTACCTTCAATAGGCAGCTAAAAACTGTGCTTAATCCCCAGCATCTCTGTCCTGTACAAACCCTGACTAAACTTTCTATTCCCTCAACCTCTTTTCACCCTTAAAAAAAAAAAAAAAAAAAATTTCTTGCATTTTTATTTCAAGTATTGCAAAGTATTTTTCTTGGTAATGCTTATGAACCAGTTTTTATTTTGTAACACCTTCCTTTTGTATAATATTTCTGATTTGAATGTATAACAACTCTTGATTATATAAACCCGTCTTTTTGTGGAGCTTTTCTCCCCAGGCCTCTACTGAAAATGGACATATATCCAGCTAGACTAGCCCGGTCAACAAATGTAAAATAAAAAATAAAAATAAAGTATGAGTCTCAGCATATCTCCTGGATTTTAATGGGTTGCTAGATGCATTTTCGCTAAATATAAGTTTCAAGGGAAGGGAAGTTTACTATTCTCATTTTAAGTCTGTTTTCAATGTAAGAGTGTTTTGTTTTGTTTAGAAAATATCTGTCAGTGTTTTTAATATAGATCTGAAATAAATGTTTTCAATGGAATCAAAATCCCTGTGATAATTGTAAATGTAAAGAAAAACATATTGTGTACACTGACAGGTTTGAACAGTATTTATAGTAATTGGGTAGAGACAGCTAAGTACTGACATACTGGGCTGTCAGGAGCCTGATGCATAAGCCTGTATAGTGTTCCATTTGTCCATGATCTGACTCTTGTTGACTTTGCAGGTGAATACCATACCTCTCAACCTGGAAACATCAAAAATCTGGACAAGGCTCATGAAGAATAGGTACAAATCTGTATGCTGATTAACATACAATTTGCATACATAATTATGTAACCCCACCCACTCCAATGGAATTGTGGGATGCCAAGTTTCAAATGCAAACTGAAGAACAGACAACCAAAATATGGCACCAGAGTCCCCCTGCACTTGGGGGAACAAAAGCCCAAAAAACAGGACACATTTTAAACATTACTTGTATAATTTTGGAAAGTTGCTAGAATAAAATGTTGTGTTACCACCATGTGTTTCACTGCCAAGTCATTAACCCAGGTCCCAGGCACCTGTGCACTACAATCAGAGGAACATACCACTATGCTAAATCAGCAGTTTTCTGAACAGTAGAAGACTGAAACTAAAATGCCTATCATTTAATGAATTCAGTTCTCACCATAGCTCTTAACTTCTTAGCACAAAAAAACCTGGACAAAGCCAGTAATGGGGGAATATAGCCCCAAAAATCATCATTTATCATTATCATCTCATATCAGCTACCATTTAGTGAATTCAGTTCTCACCATAGCTCTTAACCTCTTAGCACAAAAAAACTTGGACAAAGCCAATAATGGGGAATACAGACCCAAAAATAGGGACAAATTTCAAATACTGATGTTATAAACTTAGAAAATTGCTAGAATAAAATATTTTGTATTACATGTATTTTCTAAAGAATCTGAAGTCTGAAATTCAAATGCCTGTCATTATTTAGTGAATTCAGTCTTTCACTGACTTGCCACAAAAATCCACCACAGATTTTATGAGGAAGAGAACAAAAATATGAGGCATGAATCTGTAAAGTTTTCAGAAGTGGTGGTGGGTAGGGACTGTAGGCTCTTGTTACCTGTACCCAAGATACAAGGTTTAAGCCTGTATATCTCCTCTACCACCAAGTATATTCACAGAATGAAAACTGCAGCATGAAATGCGTTCTAATAAAACAATCATGAAATACACACACTAAAAGCATAATAAATGAATCGGCAGGCTAATACTGTTTTAAATTTATATTACATACAAAACAAAGATTAGAACTTATTACAGCTAGTCAAACACAGCAATGCAAAGCAAATCAAAGAGTTTTACCACATAAAGGTAATAGCATTAACAACATCCCGAAAGCTTGCTGTATTATTTACAGCAAATATTCAGAATACTTCTGAAAATTTAATTACAAAAGCCAACTTATATTATAATCATTCTAAAGACACTGGAAAATTGAGTTTGATACAATATATCTCGATTTTGGCTAAAACAATAACTACTTGAGGTTACATAACTTCTTCCACATCTGAAATTATGGCTTGGAACTGTACAGCCATCTACATCTGTGTATGTATGAAAATCTTTATTTAGGGGGTTTTGGTTCAGTTAAGTTGTCTAATTACAAGATAGATAAATATTAAAAAACTATGTTTGGCTACAACTTCTTTACAAATGCAGCCTAGGAAATTATAATCAATATAATCCAGAGGATGGGGGAACACAGCACACAGACAAATATAGTAAAACATTCAACAGCAAAAGTCTAGTATCATCTTTGGAAACCCATTACAGCAGATGGGTCACAAAATATTTATTTTTTTTCTAAGAAATGAGTGTGGCAGAAGGGAAGAACATTCGGGAGAAACTAAGGGTGAGCAGTGGCTACTGTTGTGAAGAATACTATCATACAAAACTATGTGCTAGCCTGATGAGGAATTTTAGAGCAGTTTTAATCATTTGGGCAGAATTCCATGCAGTTTGTCATGTCTGGTAGGATGTAGGGTGGTGGCTAATGACAGCTTGCTTTCTCGTACTATTCATTCAGTGTAATCCTTAATTTGTTTTACAAAATGTTGTTGCTGTTCTTAATAAGTATCACATTGCAACAATCACCATAGTCTGATCTTTGTGGCCAATGCAGCATCTCTTAGACTTGTCACAACAAAAGGCAATGCAGAAAAGAATCTACCAATGAAGCAGCCAGCAAAATGAAAATGATCTGCTTCAGTAGAGGAACACAACTTAAATTACAGGGATAGTGCCCAGAGAGAGGCAAACATTTGCCAGAGAATTCAGATCATGTTTAACACACTGGTAATTTGTTTTACCTGCTTAACTGCTTGCCTGTATTTCTTCTCAGCTATCCCTCATCTTTTGTAGGTCAATAGTCAAATCAAACTGTGCATAATAACAGGCAAGAGAGGTCAACAACTTCAGTACAAAAGACTCTACATTTACCTGAAGCTTTCTTGTCACATGCTGGGAATACTACCTGACTTAATAAACTGATCAGTCTAAAATTCTGACTAAACAAATTATGGCCACACAGACAGCAAATAGAAAAATTACATTATTTATATCGCAGCTCTTGGTTCCTACCTCTGCACTCTGCAGGCAGCGTCGTCCATTCCTCCAGTAGGTGCGCACACACTTCCTTCCTTCTCATAACGGCAACAGCATAGATCCACACTAAAACCACATCCCAATTCCCGCTGAGGATTTGGAAAGAGCTGTGCAGCCAGAAATAAATACATGTTGAACTTCAGCTCAATTCAGGCTGTATCTGTTTCATGGAGTTGATGCGATGATGTCAGCTCAAAAGCCAGGAAATAAAATAAAATTTAAAATAAAGAGCTGGGAAATCGGAACTTAAGGAGTGCCACTCAGGAATCGTGGCACCCCATTATTTGGACCCCAAAACTCGGTAAAAAACGAGTAATTCAGTAGGTTGGGATGTATGGTGAATACTGCAAAAATGCAGCATTATTAGCCATTCTTCAAGCAGTTCAGACTTGTACTGTGTGATATCAGATGGGATAGCTATTCTTGATGACACAGAAAATATGGGGAGGTCAAAATGAGATGCAGATGTCTTGCAAGCATGTAGTCCCCCCTGCCCCAAAAATAATATGCTGTATGCTGTAATATTTCTGATTTTTGTATGACTTGTGGGTTGTTAAAAGCTTTTTCTTTGCAGTAATGAATGGTTGGGGGATGGGATAATGGTTAAGGTGTTTACTTCACAGACATAAGGTACAGGGTTTAATTATTTCCTTTGGTTGCTTTCAGGTTATTAGCTAGGTATGTAGACTGTTTACCTAGTGTTTACCTATGCATCTACTTAATTAATGGGCTTGAGTTGTATGATATAGCAATAAACTGTTACTCTGGCAGTTGGCACAGATGACTAAAGCTCTGACTTGTTAATGGGATGTTTCCTGTGGCTCACTAGTGAAGTCTACGAGCTACTGAGAGCACAGAATGCTTCCTTCAAGTCTGGAGATAAAGATGCCCTGAAAGTTGCTGGTGCTAACCTGAACAAGGGAATAAGAGCAGTAAAACATGCTCCTGGGCTAAAAATACAAAAACACTTAGCAGATCAAAAGGACCGTAGGTACCTGTGGAAGGGCATTCAGTGCATTACTAATTACAAACTGCATCAACACAATGTGTAGATAATAAAGACTTTCTAGACAAACTTAACACTTTCTTCAGTATATTTGAGGAGGCAAACAAAACCTCACCAAACAAACTCTCCATGGATGGGAATGCCACACTGCTATGTCTCAGCCTGGAGGCAGTTCAAAAGAACCTAAGAAAAGTCCACCCAGGTAAGGCAGTACGTCCTGAGATGATTCTGGGTTGTCTACTCAAGGACTATGCAGATCAACTGGCACCTGTCTTCACCGACATCTTCAACACATGTCTCAGACAGGCTAGTGTGCCAAGATGCTTCAAGTTTGCCATCTTCATTCCTCTGCCAAAGAAGCCATCCCCAGTCACATTAAATGACTACCGACCCATCACACTCACATCAGTGGTGATCAAATGCTTTGAAAGGATGATCAAAGAGCATATATCATCTTGTCTGCATGCATCTTTTGATCCTTTACAATTTGCTTACAGACCAAATCCCTCTACTGCGGATGCTATATCCCTGGCACTACATCACATCTTGAACCATCTTGAAGATAAACATTGATACTCATGCATGCTGTTCATAGACTTCAGCTCAGCATTCAGCACTGTAATACTGCAGCAGCTGTTGTCTAAACTAAGTCAACTAGCATAGAAAATACAGTCTGCAACTGGATGACTTTCTTACAGACAGGCCCTAAACCGTTCAAGTTGGCAAGAACCACTCACTATGCATCAACTTGAACACAGGGGTCCCCCAAGGTTGAGTACTAAGTCCACTTCTCTTCATAAAACTGACCCATGACTACTCTGCAAAACATCAGACAAATCACATCATCAAGTTTGCCAATGATACCACCGTGATTGGCCTCATCAGAAATGATGATGAAGGTGTATACAGAGAGGAAGTGAACCAACTCACCAGATGGTGCACCAACAACAACCTATCACTTAATGTTAACAAAACAAAAGAAATCATTGTTGACTTCAGGAAGAAGGAAGGGTCCATCACCCATCACCATCAGTTGTATGGCAGTGGAAAGAGTAAAAAGAACCAAATTCCAATGGGTGCACATCTCAGATGATCTAAGCTGGGCAACAAACACCTCCAGCCTTGTAAAGAGAACCCTTGCCATTTGGCAGTTTTTCCATACCTTTCAACTTTTTGGTTTAAAAGCCTGGATTTGCACTTGTTTAAGCTCTGCGGGTCTAATTTTTGTCATCCTGCAGACTACAAGAGCAAGAGGAAGGAGAAAGAGATACACTAAATGCCTCCATTTTGATTTTATCATAATTTACTGCTCTCTGCACTTGTTTTTTGCTGTTTTTAATTTGTCTGCATTTATTTAAACTGTATTTGCCTTAATATTGCTTCACACTCAAGTGTGCTAGCTTGTACTGAATTTTAAGTGTTTCTGATACTGTTTTAACTGCTTTTCTGCAAAAAAAGACAAACAACAAAATAAAAGTTCTAAGCTTGTTTGCTGCCTTTCCTGTAACTAGTCTAGTCCAGATACAGACATGCTGTATCCAGGACTGTTTTGTAAGTTTCTGAGCCCCCCAGACCTTTCTGTGTTGTAGGCAAGCCTTCTAGCTTATCAGTGGGAGTGGTAAGCACTAAACAGCCTATCTACCACAAGAGGAGTGATTTATGGCCCAGAAATTGTAAGTTTATTGGCCATTTGGGCAGTGTTTCCATCTCTTTCAACTTTCTGGTTTAAAAGCCCATGTTTAAATGGGATTCCGCTTGTTTAAGCTCTGCAGATCCAGGTTTGGCGTCCTGAAGACTACAAGAGCAACAGGAAGGAGAAAGTGCCTCCATTGTGATTTTATCGTAATTTACTGCTCTCTGCACTTGTTTTTTGTTGTTTTTAATTTATCTGCATTTATTTAAACTGTGTTTGCCTTAATATTGCTAAACACTCGTGTGCTAGCTTGTACTGCATTTAAAGTGTTTTTGCTACTGTTCTAACTGCTTTTCTGAAAAAAAAAAACAACAACAAAAAACCAAGTTCTAAGCTTGTTTCCCACCTTTCCTGTAACTAGTCTAGTCCAGATGTAGATTTGTTGTATCAGGACTGTTTTCTAAGTTTCCGAGCCCCCCCAAGACCTTTCTGTGTTGGAGGTAAGCCTTCTAGCTTATCAGTGGGAGTGGTAAGCACTATGTAGTCTATCTACCACAAGAGGAGTGGTTTCTTGTGCAGAAATTGTAGATTTGGGCATTTTTTCCATCCATTTCAACTTTCTGGTTTAAAAGCCCGTGTTTGCACACCGTGCAGGCCGCTCAGCTGTGGTAAACTATTAGCAGTTTCAGAAAGTCTGCACTTCAATTTTCCCCTTAGAACGTGCTTGTTCTTTTACTTCTTGCACTTCAATTAGCTTAATCAGCTAGCACTTTAACAGGCTTTTGTAGCATTTATTGTAGAATACTTAGGTGCCATCAGCACTAGCTGTTCCTACACAGTAACAACACGAGTACTTATTAGTTATGACCACCCCTCCTGGTATGATTGTAGGGCAATTTCCTGTGCTTTCCCCTGCTAACCTGGTGCACGTGGGCATTCTGAGACAGTGTGACAACTGTCTAATGTACATAGACAACCCTGTCCTCTGACCTCCCAACACAACACTCATACCTGTGAGAGACGCAATTATATCACCAAACTGGAAGCAGTACATGCTCCAACCAATACCATACTAGCTGGTCAGCGGAGAAGGTCAACACCTGCAACTCACTACATAGAACAAACAGCCCCCCAAAACACCAACCATCACAACCTACAAATAGAAACACAAACCATACAACCACTTTCATGGAGGCTCTCAATAAAAATTTAGCCAAACAACAGAGACCCCCCGAGACAGAAATGCTGTCGACCACCACAACACAACACCAACCCCAGAACACATAGCTCACCACCACAGTGTGCCCCTCAACCCAAGCCCTTAAGGCAAAACACTTTACCCAGTGTACTAATCATAGGAGACTCAATTGTGAGGCACACTGATGTCCCACTCACTAGGGTGAACAACGAGAAGGTGACAGTCAGTTGTCTATCCGGTGCTAGGATCCGCCACATAACACATGCACTCAGGTTGCTCCACAATAAGTACAAATATGACTCAGTCATTGTCCATGTGGGTGTGAATGACCTGAGACAAACCTCCCTGGACTACATGAAAAGAGATGTGATGGCACTCTCGGATTATGTGGCCCAGGAAGGTATGACCCTAGCCCTGAGCAGTATTCTACCATCACCTAGAATGATAGCACAGTATGAGCAGAAAATGATTGACTTCAACAATTGCCTAAGTTTTTGGTGTCATTCTAAGGGGATCCAGTATCTGTCTGCCTGGGACGACATGATCGGCAGACCTCAAAGCTTTGCTAGAGACGGCCTGCATCTGTCACCCCCGGGATTCTGGGTACTGGCTAAGGCTCTTGCCACCCCTATAGTGCCTTTTTTACGCAGTGTTCAAAGACCAAAATTTCACTGTAACAACTACAAACAAATGCAATCTGAGGGTCATGCTGCTCAATGCTAAAAGTCTAAATCTCAAGATTCACTCACTCGAAGCTCTCCTCAAAGTGGAGAATGTCGACATCTGTGCTGTAATGGAAACATGGTTTACAGAGGCAGAAAGCACCCCTGCACTCCCAGGCTACAACTCATTCCATACCTTTCAGCCCCAGAATATAGCCGGAAGCTCCAAAGGCAGTGGCATCGCCATATTCTTAAAGGATTCACACACCTCTAGACTGGTAGCCCAGCATAATGCATCTGAGATACTTCAGGTACAACTAACACTGGGTAAGATGGTGATAAAAATCCTAGCCTGCTACAGATCCCTAAGCATGTCCCTAGACTCTCACTCCAAGTTCCTAAGCACCCTGGAATCTATCAAGGTCCAACCCAATATTCTCATACTGGGTGACTTCAACTTCCTTCCCTCATCTGGGAAAACTATTCAAGTACCAATGCACAGGCCCATTGCTTTCTGGAATTTATCAGTTCCAATGCCCTGGACCAGCTCATTCTGACCCCCACCAGAGGAATCAACATCCTCGACCTGGTTATCACCAACATGGGAGACCATTGCTCCACACCTATAGTCAATTCCTCCCTGGTTAAATCTGACCAAAAACTGATCACCATGGAAATCTCCATCTCACCTACAGCCCCTGCTAAGGTGACCACTCTGAAAACTTCTCTAAAGCTGACTTTGGGCTCCTAAAAAACAGAGATAACTAACTTCTCGGCATCCTTGCCAATGGAAAATAGCTGCATGACTGCTGAGTCATACACCAATGCACTGTACGAGCATGTACACAAATGCATGGACCTTGCCAAACCAAATAAAACTAAGATGCTCTCCTCCAAAAAAAAAAGGAAGCCAATCTGGTGGTCCCCAGCCATCAGTAAACTCTATGACAGAAGGAAGAAACTGTTGCAGAAAAAAATGAAGTCACAAGGCTGGAAAACCTCCCTTACCAGTCTCAGCAAAAAGCTGAGATCACAGAGTAGGCAGAATTGCGGCTCACACCAAAAACAACCACAAAGCCTTCTATAGCTATATCAAAAACCTCAAAGGCAATACTCAGATTTGCTCTGAGTTATTGCACAATGGCACCTAAAAATACTGAGCCAACAGATATAGCCAACATATTGGCTGACAGATTCAGTGCCATCTTTACCCCCCACCCAAGGGCCCTATCACAAAACCAGAAGAAGGTTGGGTACCCACCATTTCTGCAGCACAGGTAAAAGCTGCATTGTCCAAAGCCAAGAATACAGCATACATGGAACTTGATGATATCCCTGGCTGCGTTCTACATGAGTTACAAAATTAACTGACACCACATCTGTGTGGCCTGTTCAATCACAGCCTTACCTCAGGCTATGTCCCTAACAAATGGTGCACTGTTACACTCATCCCACTTTATAAAGGGAGAGCAACTACCAATCCTGGGAACTATTGCCCCATTAGCCTGATGACTCTGGTATGCAAAGCTATGGAGTCCATTATCATTGGCCTGCTTAACAAAGATATAGCCAATCTTTAGACTCTTGACCCCTCACAGTTTGGCTTTGTCATGTGGAGATCCTGCCTGCTGAACCTGGTTGACTTGTTCAGGGCAGTCACCAAGGGTATGGATGAGGGTAAGGCAGTGCATACAGCCTACCTCCCTCAACTTGGCCAAGGCCTTTGATACCATTTCCCACTCAGGTATCATTGATAGACTCACCAGCCTAGACATCAATCCTTACAATCCTTACATCACTAGGTGGGTTGCAAATTGGCTCACAGACAGGACCCACATAGTAAAAGTTGTAGATTCCAAGTCAGAC
>NC_056745.1:1015506106-1015563606 GCF_019279795.1 Protopterus annectens | reverse complement strand
GTCAGAACTTCTTTGAACTTCCCTAAGTCTCTCAAGGCAATGCCAAGAGTCCCTCAATATATGGGAAACCTCAGTAAGAACTGGTTTGGATAGAACATCAACAAAAACAGCTAAAGGTTCAGTCTTTGAACCCCTCACAGACACAATGGGTCTAAAACACAAGTTGTCAACACCTTTATGCACCTTCGGAATGCCAAAGATGCAAGGCATAATAGGATGTTTGACTGTTAAGAAGTCAAACTCTGTTTCGGTAATGACACCTTGAAATAGAGAATCCAACAAAAAAAATCAATTTTTTGATATGCCCTATTCTTTTCATTAGTAGATGCTCTAACATACGTATCCTGATCTCCCAAGAGACTATTCATTGAGACAATATAGTCAATTTTAGTCATTAATACCATGCCGCCTCCCTTGTCCGGCTTCATACATCTTACATTTTCAGATGCCCTCAATTCTCTTAAAACCAGTCTCTCTTCCTCACTCAAATTGTCTTTAAGCATGTACCTCTGTGAACAAATCCTCCTAAACTCTAACTCCACTAGTTTTTCAAAAACAGAAAATTCTGAACTAAAAGGCGGAATAAAGGTGCTCTTCCTTTTTAAAGGCGTCAATAATGCTTTAGAGTATTCACATTCATTCCCAGCCTTACCTTTAAAGAACACCTGTAAATTTAATTTCCTCAGAAATAATTTAAAATTAACTAACACCTGCACTATGTCAAGCCTAAAATTAGGCACAAAACTGATGCCCTTAGAAAATACACCAAAGTGTCCATCAGTAATTTCCAACTCGGTGTAGTTATAAATATAAAAACCATGTTTTTTCAACACTGATCTACACATAGCTCCATTAAAATCAGCTTCACAATTGTATTCAATGAGATTTTGTTCAAACATATCATAGTTTGTCAAAAAGCATGGCTGTACATCACCTTCAACTAAATTCAATTTTCCATTCTCAGTTTCAAAATTGTCATTCTGCTCTTTGGTGATCAATATTCCATCATCTTCACCACAAACAACATTACCCATAGTACATGTAACTGAATTACTTAAAATTTGGTTGGTATCACTACCTAAAACACTGGACTCATTGGCATTAACATTGCACAAAACAACTTCAAAAGGCATAGTTATAAAGCAGAACAATCCTCCCGAAATACCCCCTCCCCCTCCCTCCCCGAGAAAACCTCCGCTCCTGCCGCTCCATCATCCGACCCTTGTTTAACAACCTCTCCGACCTTCTCAGTTCGTGAGGCTGTTCCAAAAAAACTTCCTCTGGGTCACAGTCAAATTCAGAAATACCATTGTTAACACAATAGTCCATTTCAGAAACAACACTGCATACTCTTGCCACTTGTGCCTTGAATTTACGACCAGGAGGATAAGCACATTCACTAGAATAGTCAGCTGTATCCCTAGCCAAAACACAAATAGAGATCATTTTACTTTTATGATTTGCATATATTTTTTATATATATTTAATATTTTAGAGAGTTTTGTAGAAGTTTGGGCTCATTGGCAAGGGTGTATTAAATATGTAACTAATTTAAATAATTTATTTAATTGAATGAATTTATCAATTAGTATTGTATTATAAATTGTGTGAGTTAGTTGTATAATGTACTCTGATGAAGCCATATGTTTATGGTGAAAGCGCTTAGTTCAAATAAAGGATTCTATCTACGAACAATTGTCTGTGAGCAGTGGTCCGAAATTTTGTGGGCTTTTTCTTGCATTTCCAATTAATTTGAGTTTCAGTAGAAGAGAAGTTTACAGTTGTTCATGCTAAGTCTGTTTTCAATGTGAAATTGTTTTGTTTTATTTTGTTTAGAAAATGGCAATCAGAGTTTTTGCTATAATATTTGAAGAAAAGGTTTTAAATCAAATTTCTATCATAATTGTAAAAATTAAGAAGAAAATAGTTTGCACACTGACAGGTCTGACCAATGTTTTATTGTAAATGGGGAGAGATAGCTAAGTAACGGGACGCTGGAATGGCTGGGGCTACTTGGTCCATTACCCTGCCATGGTCCAGCTATGATTTTTTTGAAGGGGTAATAGTAAAGGACTTTTTATTGCAAGTTGATTGGGAATGAAGAGAATCAGTTTTGTTTTGTTAGGGTTTAAGAATAGCTGGGAGGAAGTAAGCCAGTTTTCTATATAAGTAAATGATTCAGGTCTATATCACTTCATTAAACACTCTTTTTATCAAATCTCTATTCATTGAACTCACTTTAGTGAAAGCTCACTTTAATGAATGATCATTTCAGCAAATTTTCCCACAGGGAAACTAATGGGTCAGCTAGCAACCATAACAAATACTACAAAATTTTAAACTCAGTAAACTGGGGGGCTTTGCCCCCCACAACTCCGAGATCGCACTACAGTGGAGAAAAGGGCAAATTCCTGATGATGGCCAACTACTTCCTTTCCCTGTGAGAAAATTTGCTGAAACAATCGTTCATTGAAGTGAGCTTTTGCTAAAGTAAGTTTGACGAACAGGGATTCAATAAATAAAGTGTTTGATGAAGTGATATAGAACCAAGGATTCATAGATCATTTTTTGTAAGGGAATCAAAGTTGTTTTCTGAGCAGACGATGGTAGAATTTTCTGCACTGTAGTAGTAAGGTGGCATTCCTACTGGCCAGATCATGGTCATTAACAAAGATGCTGAACAGGATAGGTCCCAGTATGGATCCTTGTGGGACCCCAGCTGCAACAGGGAGAAAGGATGAGATGTCAGTGAGACATTTTATTGCCTAGAGTCTGTTAGAGAGGAAACTTCAAAACCAGGATAGAAAAGAGGCCTAGACTAGAGAATTTTTGTTAGAGTATAGGGTGGGAGACATTGCTGAAAACTTTGGATAGAAGAAACAAGAGAGCAAATATAAGTTTACTATCATTTATCTTTGTGTTAATAGTACTAGTGAAGTTATGGAGGACAATGGAGGTACTGTATTGGGAGGTAAAACATGCTATGATGGAGACAGGAAAAGGAGAGCATTTTGTGTGATATATTATGATGGAGACAGGGAAAAGGAGTGCATTTTGTGTGATGTATTATGATGGAGACAGGGAAAATGAGAGCATTTTGTGTGATGTATTATGATGGAGACAGGGAAAAGTAGTGCAGTCTATGTGATGTATTGTAGGAATTGGGTCTTAATGTACTTCTGGAGTATTTTTGTTAGGGGGAGAGGTGAGCAATGGATCTATAATTGGCGAGTTCACTCAAATAACCACCTTTGTGGATGGACAGGCTGTAGCATTTTATATAAGACTTAATGACAGAGTGGTGAAGAGACAAGGTAAGCTATGGTCTCTGCTGCTGTCCTTAGATATACACCTAGTAGATTGTCTAGTACTTGAGGGGTAGGTTTATGTTAAAGTAGTAGTTTTATGATGACAGCAATGGGGACTGACTCGAGAGACAGAGTATGGAGAATTATTAGAGTCTGCAATGTGTTCATGGCATTGATTTGTTTAGAGCTGATGAGTAAAGAAGAATTAATGTTATTAGCAATATCATCTGAGTTATTTGATTTGAGTTAAGATGAAGGTGAAAACAAAATTGCCACTAAATCCAAGGAAAACCACAAAGTATTCTATAGCTATGTCAGGAATCTAGATGGCAACACTCAGATCTGCTCTGAGTTACAGCACAAAGGCATATAAATTACAGAACCAACTGATATTGCCAACGTCCTGGCAGATCGGTTCAGTGCTAACTTTACCCCTCTCTCACCCACTAAAGGGCCCATATCTATACAGGAAGAATGCAGAGTCCCTGTAATCACAACTACGCAGGTAAAAGCTGCACTCTCTAAAGCCAAAACCACAGCACCCATGGGACCAGATAACATCCCAGGCTGCGTTTTACATGAACTTTAGAAAGAACTGGCTCCCCACTTAAGCACCATGTTCAATAATAGCCTTGCATCAGGCTTTGTGCCCACTGAATGGTGCACAGCAACAGTTATCCCACTCCACAAAGGGGGAGCCACCACTGATCCTGGGAACTATCGACCTATTAGCCTGATGAGCCGGGTCTGCAAGGCCATGGAATGTATAATCATGGAACTCATAAACAAAGACATTGGTAACCTCCAAACTCTGGATCCCACCCAGTTTGGGTTTGTGAAAGGCAGATCATGCCTCCTGAACCTGATAAACTTCTTTGAGGCAGTCACCAAAGCCGTGAATGAGGGTAAGGTGGTTCACACAGCGTATCTTGACCTCGCCAAGGCTTTCAACACCATCCCCCATTCTGGAATTATAGCTAAACTCACTAAACTAGGTATAAATCCCTATGTCACAAGATGGGTTGCCAACTGGCTCATTGACAGAACCCACACTGTAAAAGTTGCAGACTTCAAATCTGACCTCAAGGCAGTGACAAGTGGAGTGCCACAGGGTTCAATCCTGGGATCTCTCCTGTTTGGTATCTACTTTTCTGAAGTACAGGCTAACACAGAAGGCCTCTGGCTGATGAAGTTCGCAGATGACTGCAAACTAGGAGCCATAGTCAAGTCCTCAAATGATGTGGGCATCCTACAGAAGGGCCTCACTGTGACAGATGCCTGGTGTCAGAGCCATGGCCTCAAGCTCAATGCCAAAAAGTGCAGTGTCATCCCCTTTGGTAAAAACTCTGTACCCATGAACTACCACATAGGCAGCAATCTACTTAACACCAAATGCATGATAAGACACCTTGGGACCCAGGTGGACAATAGTCTCTCCTTTGATAGTCACATCGCCACAGTAGTCAGGAAGTCCTTCTACATGGCACACCTCATCATAAAAGGGTTCTCATCCAAGAAAAAAAGAGGTCATTGTTCCCCTCTACTCATCACTCATTAGTCCCATTATAGAGTACAACGCCCCTTTTGGAATGTACCTCACAAGACATCTGTAGCAGCTGGAAAGGCCACAGAAGTACCTCACAAAGAGGATTACTGGCCTCAAACAAATGCCATACACTGACTGCCTCAAAAAACTCCAGCTTTACTCCATAGCATATTGCCTACTCCAAGGTGATCTCTGCTTAAAATATAAAGCTATGTCAAACCCAGCGCTGTTGGACATGCTACACCTAAAGAAATCCCAATCCCTCCAAGCTACACACTCTAGGGACCTAAACCTTGTCACCACAATAAACAGGACACACTGGAGGGATAGATTCCTGTCCCAGAGACTTCCTATACTCTGGAACAAGCTACCCATCTATGTCAAGCAAAGTTCTTCATTAGCACTCTTCAAGAAAAATCTTGATGAGTGGATGGGAAATAGAAAATACACCCCAGGGATCACTTTTGTGTCTCTGCTGGACAGTGGCACAGGAAAATAACTTTCTTGGGTGGCGTAAGCTATGGTACCTTGCTGGCTAGGCTTACGTAGGCCCTTGGGCTGATAGCCTAGTACCTATCTATGAACCTATAAGGCTATAATGAATGGTCAGGATTTAGCAGAAGATTTATGGAAAACCAGAATAATTTGAGTGTTTGAGAATTTTTATTTTGGAGGTTAGTATAATATATACTTTATATAACTTTGTATGGTATTTGGCTCTGTTTCTAAGCTTTCTGAATTTAATATACTTTGAACTTTGTTTGTAGACCTAGTTTCATTAGAGGTTTTGTGCTTTTGGAGAGCCAAGGGTCAGAATTTGACTGAAATCATTTTTTAATCGGGGCCAGTTCATTTAGAATTTTTAGGAATATATTCTTGAAGTGAGATACAGTGCCATTGATCGGTAGGTGCTTTATATTAATCCAGATGTACTGTTTAAGATATAAGATGAATGTGTCTTTATTCAAATTTGAGAGGTTATGAGCCACATTAAAGTAGTGCTGTTTCTAGACTTATGTTTGCTTTCTTATGACGAATATAGGAAGATGGTCACTTAAAAAGTCTGAGAGGGTCCTGGAGTTAAAGATTTGACCTAGCATAAAACTGAGTATCCGCTTTATGGTTGTACATTTGTTATTTTTATTGTTGAAGTTAGTTGGAGTGGGGATCACTTCATACATCTCAAACTCTAAGCATACAAAATCTGGACTAAGTCTGAAATAATGGGGGGAACAAGGGCCAAAAACCACAGACAGATTTTAAATATTGCTCTTCCAAACTTAGAAAGTTGCTAGAAAAATAGATTTTGTGTTGGCGTGTATTTTCTAAATGATATGATGTCTGAAACACAACTGTGTGCCATTATTTAACATCTACAGTAGTCAATGATTTGCCAGAAAACAACAGATTTTATGTGTAACTCTGCAAAAATCTGTACAGTTGAGAGGTATAGCTTATATAGACTATATAGATTTAAGGTATGGGTAGGATTGCTAATGAATATAGACAACCAGTCAATATTGAAGTCACCTGATAATAGTTTTTCGTGGAGGGGGGGTGTTTTTGCTAACCAGCAGAAGAGATATTCTGCTGTGCTATGATTGTTTACAAGAGGAATATAAGCTCCTGTTATGTGCAAGGATTTGTTTTGATTTACACTGAGAGTCGATATGAGGATTTCAGTTTTGTTGAATAGGGGGAGGGGTATTAGAGGTATAGGGTGAGCTGTAGGGTGTTTTTATGGAGTATTGTAACTCCATCAGTTCTCTTATGTTTTCTGTATGCCCTGAGTTTATTCCAATCAAGCTGCTGTGACCATGTATTAATAAATAAAGTTTGCTTTAAAACACATTAGATAACAGTCTTCTCCAAATCTGCTCCTGTTATTAAGAATTTCAGTCTCATTCTGTCATTAGAAACCTTAACTATCTTAAACATTTCACGCATGCTTCATTCCTGTGTAGCAGATTAAATATATTTTACCTGCTGTAAGGAAATGACTTTTAGTTCTGTTCTTTGAATAATGTATTTTCCTGAGATGTACTTCATCTGTTTTCTTCCTATTGTTCACTAAGTATCCCTACTTTGAATATTGTTTAATAATTTTAAACAATATTCAACTTCTTTGTGTCTTACTTACATATTTTTGTCAAAAACTGAATCAATTTTGTCAAATTCTGAAATGAATAGCAACTGTTTGTATATACATACATAACTTATCATTCAGGAAGGAGTATTTTATATTTGTGTTGTATGACATATTTGAACATACACATTTTTTATATTAATGTATAGATTATACTGCATATAGTACTGTTTTGTTTCCTTTTGGGTCACTGCAGGAAAAATAGTCATCAGAACAAGCCACTTTCATAGTTAACAAATTTATAAATAAAAAGTATATACTTATGAATAAGTCAGGGCTGCACTGTTAAAATCATCATTGGTCCAGTAATATTAATATTATGCTATGCTATCTAGCCTTTGCTGTTATATGCTATTATAAAGACCCATGATTATGTGCAAAGAAAAGCTTTTGATTCAAATATCTACACAAAGTCACTCCAAACTTCATATTCTGAAACATTGTATGTCGTTTCTTCATGCTTATTTTTGTGCCATGTGCTGAATCTTAACACATGCTTTACATTTCTTGTATAGCAAAATTCATCATGAAAGGGAAATAAACAGATGGTCACACAGATGTGAGCTTTAAACATGATGGATGATTTCTGTAAATTGAAAGATGTTGTGTACTGCTGCAAAAGGCATGGCACTCATAAAACAACATTCACATGCTCATTTTTAGAGGTTTATTAAAATTATTCCACCGTTTGAGTGTTAAATTGCTAAAAGAATGTCATATAATTCTATTGAAAGAAGACTGGAAGTCACTTTGCAGCATGTTTTAAAAAGAGAAACTATATTGCCATACTCAAATGGCATTGCTGATTCAGAAACTAGGCTGGTGAATTCAAATCCTAAAATTTTTAAGTGGATGGGACTGTCTTGCGTATATGTTGAATACAACAAGGAACAAGATTATATAACTTCCTGTAAATAATACTGTTTTCACAATTGTGTAAGTTATGGAATTTGTTAATTTCTTTGCTTTATGCATGTTATTAGAAAAGGAATATTAGTCAAGAAATCAAGAGCTTAAGCTTAATGAACAAATGAGTAAAATTATTTTTCGTATTTATTTTAGAAGCTATGATGAATTATTTTAAAACTCTCAAAATGCGCAGTTATTAAGCTTACATTATTTAAAGAAAAAATGTGTTATAAAATATTTTATACATCACAGTACAAGGAGTCTAGTATGGTATTAGAAATGTACTCAAAGAATGCAGAACATACCAGGCCCCATGGTCAGATGTCTACACCCCTGACAGCCCATGTTTGACTAATGAAGTGGTCTCTGTGGGACTTGGTGGAGGGAAGATGGGTGTGAGCAACAGACACTGGCTTGCCCATCCTGTGGGGAGGGAGGCAGCCTGGCTCACTGCAATTGCAGTATGAACAGGCAGGCAAGGAATGCTCTGCAAGTGGTGTGCTGCTTGGACAGGAGGTTGCACATGTGCAAAGGATGCCTACACTTCCCTAAGACAGTAATAGCAATGTTTGTGGGGGTGGGCTAGAGCATAAAGAAAAACTTTCTCGGTTCTTGGCACCAGTATGAGACTGCACCAGTGAGATGGATTTCCTCACCAGCCATGGATTTCGGGTGGCTAGAGCCTATGCTATACTAAGACATGTCTGGTAGACCCAGTGAGCAAGGAAAGGGCTTGGGGAAGCTGATGATCAGCCACAATTAGTTGATGTTGTCAAAAAAAAGAGTACAAAATCTTAAAGAATTTGTTATCCTTTTCTTATAGGTGTCCTAGGGTTTTTTCCCTCTATACCACAGAGCTGGGCATGCTTTACATTCTTTAATGCAGTGTCAGTAAATTATACAGAGTATTCTTTAATGCAGTGTCATTACATTATACTGAGTATTATATCAGTTCAACAAAATATGCAAAAACCATGCAGAGAGAATACGTTAAAATGTGGCATCTAAGGTATATGTGCTAATAAGGGAATGATATAAGTTGATTTTTTTTTAATTACTAACAATTGTGTAGGAACATGCTATGAAGATATTTATCAGAAACAGAATTTGTTGTAATTAGCAGTGGCCAATACCCCTCATGCGCTAGTCCAAAGCTCATGAAGATACTAATTATATGATGACATAGAACTTTATTGATAACAATGTGATTAATCATCATAATCTAAGACTAATAATAAGAGTATGCACACTGTTTTGAAAACATATGCATCATACACACAGTATTTCCTTACTAATGCAATTAAACATCATATGCCATGCATGGTTAGTATATTAAATATCTTATGCCAGACATGGCTAGTATATTAAACATCATATGACAGGCATGGCTAGTATACTCATTTGGTTTCCAGATTATCTACTTAACATCTGGACTTTTGCACCTACTAGTGAGAAAGAGGTAATTTTTCTTCAGTTCACTGTTTAATGTACACATGACTGAGTTTAATACATCATAAAGATATTTCTTCTGTGATTTTGCTTCTCACAGTCTTAGTGGGGCTTAGATATTAATAATATTTTACAACTTTTTGCCCTCACCACCTGAAACCATCAGATACTCTCTTGGTCACTCACCCCATTCATTCCCTTCAATGGGAGAGGGCCAGCCAGGAAGGATCATTATCAGGGTAGAATTCATGGGTTATTTGGAGCTTTGTCAGTTTTCTCTCTGGCTCTGAGCTTGCAAACACTTGATAAGATACTGGGGGGCGATATGTTATGGGGTGTCTACTGATGGCATCCTCTCCCTTCATTGAAGGACATTTCATTCAAGCAGCCCTGCCTCTCTACCGACATCACAAGTGGTGATCTCTCCAGTCTTCACTAGGGTGATTACTCTACCTTCCCTTGAGAAAGGCAAGCAGGACATGCCTCTTCACTCCTCTCCAGCCCTGCCTTGCTCCTCCAGTTGCCTGGATCACATTCAGGGCTCCATATTCTCTGTGTCACAGAGCTAGACGTGTGTTCTAATAATTGATGCAGGATCTGGTTTACTGCTCAGTCAACTTCACTCATCCTTGATTAAAGGATTACAAATCATAATCCTCAGCCACATATACACAAAACAGAGCACTTTCTGAGCTGCATTAAGAACTTAAAACATATGTAAGTCTTTCAAGTATATGAACTAAAAGAAAAACACACAATTTTTCAGATTTTTAGTCATGATGTCACTTATGTGAGAGTTTTCAGGAGATAAATTAAAAACATTGCATGAAAGTTGGAGGTATTGCTACATTTAGCATAACACTGATGGGATATAGCCTGGAAGTGGATGTCATGATGGTAAGGAAGGAGGCCGGACATTCTATATGTACAGGTGACTAGGTGGAAGGGCAGTACAGCAAAGTTTCTTTACCTGGAATGCATATTCTACTACTCAGGAGGATGAATTGCCATAAGATAGAGGTTCTTTGAAAACAGTGAGGGATATAATTAGAATTAGAGGCAGACTTATGGCATTCAGACTCCTTGTAAAGAATGAACAGTCTTCATAATCTCAGCCTGTGCTCCACTGTAGGAACATGATGGCAACAGAGAATGCATTCAGACAGCCTTTGCAGGACATCATTTATAAATTAGGACAAAATTAATTTGTTTTTATAATGAGGGATTTGAATGCTCATATCAGTCCAGTCAGAACAGGATGTGCAGATTGCCTGGCTCAACATTGTTGAGGCGTCTTGAATAATGAAGGAGAGGTTATTCTAGACTTCTGTCTTTCAAATGGCTTAATGGTGGCAAACACATGGTTTATCAAAAGCAGAAGTTGCAAGATCACATTCAAGTGTAGTCAGCATGCAACTCAAGTAGATTTTCTTCTTGCAAGAAAAGGGTATCGGGGTTAAAATTGTGATTGTAAAGTCATCCCTAGTGAAATGGTCAGATCGCAGCAGAAACCACTGGTTGCAATAATTAGTTTCAAGCAATGGTCAAAAAAGGCTCTAAGGATAACAGAGGCTAGGCTAAAGACTTGGATGTTGACAGGAGTGAAAGCACAGGAGTTCAAAGAAAAACTCATTGCTGAAGCACTTCAGGAAGAAGAAGAGGACTAAATGGCTAGGAATTAAAGAAGAATGTCAGTGAATCAAAGCAAAATGTGCGAGGAGGGGGTTGAAGGAAGGAAGGGATGTGTGAATGTATCAAGAAAGAGAGTGAATTTTTTTAGGAAGTCACAACTTGAAAATTGCCTTGCACGCAGTTGAAGGTGTTTGGGGAGGTAATGTTGTTGGATGTTTTCTGACCTGTAAGCAGGTTGATTGTATTCAACAAATGCTTTTGTTTAGATTGTGTATAGCTTGTTTTGCTAGGTTGCATCTAACTGTAAAGATTGCATGGGACTGATGAGAGGGGTTTGATTTTTATCAGAGACAGGTGTCATCTCTTAGTTTAGTTTGAGGAGTTAAGTGAGTTCTTTGTTTAACCAGTCATCCTTGTTATGTCTGAGAAGTCATTTAATCAAAGGGAAGAATTTGTATGGTAATTTAATTAGGACTTGAATGAGGTAGATTTTAGGTGTGTTGATGTCATCTGCACTGGAAATGAGAGACCAGCTGCAGGAGGAAATGTACTTTTTGTTGGTTTTCTGATTATTTTTTTGTGCATCTTGGTCTGAATATCATTAGTTTAGGGACTGGTGTGAGTGACTGATTTCTGACGTAGATGTTCACAGGAAACTGGTTACTGAAGGTCTGCAGTTGAATGTCAAAGTTAGACATGATTGAAGGGTTATTGATTAGAACATTGAGTACAGAGTGCTAGAAGGAGTGTAAGTTTAGGTAGATGGGTACAATGACCACACGAATAAGGTCAGTGATGACCAGGAATTTAACTAGATCTATGGGGCATCGTCCTGGGTAGTTAAGGTTGGAGTCAGATAAAATGATAAGGTTTTTCCTTATTGGGTGAAGGCAGTTATTTAATGAATAAGGGTTCTTCACTTATCAAGAGCTGGGGGGATAGTCACTGGCTAGAAGTGTATCATTTTTCCATAAAGAGAATTTAAGCAGAACTCAGTTGGGTTCTGAGTCAGAGGATGGATTTGCTTAAAGAGTGATCTTGGAATTTAGGTAAGACATGAATAGCATTAGAGTTTCCTAATTAGATCTTTTACCTGGTCTTTAGTCAGAAGCATAGTGGTAGGAGGGAACAAGGTGTTGAAAATTAGGTGTGATTTTCTGAGCCATAATTCTGTACTTGTAGTATTATCATGAGAATTGGTGGATAGAAAGGCATCAGTCTGAACAAATGTAAATTTGCTGCTTTGCATACATTCATACAAATATTTCAAGCATAGGCATAAATATCCTTATAGCCTGCCAATATACCAAAACACTTGTTCACATAATAAGCGTTCAGACTGTTCTTAAAAACATATCAACTAGTACTTGCTTTAATATAATTTGGTAGTCTGTTCTATGCATCAGCTGGTCTCTCAGAGGACCATTTAGTACACTTCTCATTCCTATAGGGTCTTCTACATAGGTTGTCTGATGATTCTCTACTACTTTTTGATAACCCCATACACTCCCAGAGTTAGTTGTCTCTAAATGCCCTATATACCTGAATTAGATCGCCTCTTAAATATCTGCAAGAGCCAATGTACAGTTCAGATATGTTAGTCTTTCATAATAACTTAAATTTTGACATACATGGATGCACTGTACTCTTTCCAGTATATTTCCACTATACTCTTTCCAGTTTATTCATGCTAGTTATCTTATAACATTTCCATATTATTTCAAACTTAGGTTTGGGTCTAATGTAACTAACAATGACTTCATTATTTTTGATTTCCTAGACTTTATAAATCTTTTTATACAATCTATAGTAAATATAACTATCATTAACTGATTGTTTGATATGATTAGAAAAACTCATAGCTGGATCTACTCCTATACCTAGGTCCTTAAATGAATTTACATTTTCAATCACTGTATGCTGTATTAAATATTCACCTTTCAATTTATGTCTCCCAAATCTCATATTCTTCATTTTTGATGTATTTATCAGCATATTATTCCCCAGTGACCAAATGGCCAATTTGGTCAAGTTCTTTTGCAAACATGCCTTATCTGTAACACATGCAATCAGTTTAGTCAATTTCAGGTCATCTGCAAATAGATTATAGAACACCTCAGATGAAAAGGATAGGTCTGAAAAATACAGTCTAAACAAGTAAGGGCCTAGGACAGAGGCCTGTGGGACATCCTGACTGTAACCAAGAATTTCACCTGTCCAATTAATGTATGATACTTGCCATGACCAATTTGTAAGCCATGTAGCTATCCATCTTATCACGACTACATCGATACCTAGTTGTTCTAATTTATTAATCAGTGTTCTGTATAAAACCCTGTCAAATGCTGAAGTTAAATCTATATAAATTTCATCACAGCACAATTTTTAAATCATAGCTGCTGTTATATTGTTATACAACATCATGCTACATATGGTAATAGATCTATTTTCAACATATGCATGTTGATCTATCGTTTCAAGTCCCAACCTATCCAATTCTGACAATAACTTATCCAATATTATCTTCTCCATTATGTTTTCACAACATGAAAGTAGACTTAAGGATCTGTATGACTCTGGGTTTGTCCTACTCCCATTTCCCTTAAAGACAGGTTTAATAAGCAATATCTCCAATCTTGAGGAATGTCCCCATGTTTATATGACCTAGTAAATAATAGATATAATGGTACTGTATGCTCTTGCTGAAGTGTTCTCCAGTCATTATTACAAATTCTGTTTCCTCCTTGTGCTTTGTTTGGGTCCAGTTTGTTCAGTTCTTTTTTTAATATAATCTAATTTGATGATCATCAAGATAAAATTAAACACAATTCTTTTGCTGTAAGATTTCCCATAATGTCTAGTTTATATCTTTAAGTATAATGTATTGATTAATTCACAAGCTGCACTATACAGGATCCAGATGAAAAGTGACCACAAAATATGTAGTCACAGCTTTATCACTAAAGTTCTTTTTCTATGGTTTTAGAGTCAGTGGAAAACACTGAAATATTTTTAATTTGAGCATATATTTTCTCATTTTGCTACCTGTAGAAAAGATGCTGCCACACACTGTATGACCCTTGAAGTACAACACAGGTAAATTTAGTTCAAATGGACATTTTATTTGACTCGATCACTTGTCTTGATCTCAGAACACCTACAGTTTGATTTATTTTATTTATTTGATTTTTTGGTCTTTTGATTACCAGTAAAGTCTGACTGAGCAGAAACCCATTTTTCAGTGGGGGGCAGGGATAAAGGCTCCACAAATAATTCTGACAAATAATCCTTCTACATTGTTCAGTTAATTGCAAAGGGTATATTCCTCAAGTCTAAAGATGTTACAACCTCCCCTTTATTCTCCCTTCAACAAGTAGAGAATGCAATGTACTATTTGGAATTTACCACTCCAAACACCCTGCCCAGTTATCTCGTATTGCTTCTACATGATTATATCTGCCTTATCATATAGGCAATGGAAGATCCTGCCCTACTAGACTTCCCCAACCTTAGAAGTATTGGTAATTATAAAACACTTATTACAAAGGTATAACAACCTTTTTGAAAGATACGGTCATGACCTAAACAATTCCCTACCTATGGAACAACCTCTCCTTGCACATTAAACAATGTTAACACATTGCCTGCCTTTAAACTTTTGTCTTGACAAGTTGCTGGAAATCAACAAATTTACACCTGGAGTAAGCAGAATGGCCATTATTGACATGGGTGATAAGTTCACTATATGGCCACTCAGACCAGCTGCTTAGTAAGAACATATGATATGAACAAACAAAATAAACAGATAGATACATACATGCATGCATATTTATTTATTTATTTATTTATTTCAGTTTGGTGACCAGGGGGGTCCACTGGGCTCGAGAGCCCATTTTCAGTGGAGGCCCGGGGATAAAAGCTCCAACATTACAGAGTAAAAACATTAGATATTGGAAAAAAGTTGCAATTCATGATACAGATACATAAGCTAAGCAAAGTACAATTGATATAGAGGGTATAGAAAAAAAATAAAGGCAAACAGGAAAATTGGTAAGGTTTTAACATTACATAGCAGACATTGAGTTTGTGGATTAAGTAACTATTCAAAATTCAGACATGAACTGGTACATTGTTAAAGTTACACTTTACACAGTAAGCATTAAGCATTCAGATAAAGTACCCCTCAGGACGCAGATACATAAGATAATCAAGTTATAGTAGCAATTGAGGGTGCAGACACTTTTGAGAACAGAGACATGAAGTGGTGCAAATACTTTGTAGAATAGAGACATGAGCTAGTACATTAATAATTTAACAGATAGGTCATATGTTGCAAGGAAAAAATTCCAGAGTTTATATAGAAAATGTGTCTTGTTTGGGTGCCAGAGCAGGTACAAATGAAGGGAGAGGAGAACCGGGAATGAAAACTAAATAATATGTATGAAATGTACAAGAAATAATGCTGAAGAGAGAGTCATTTCTAGAGGTGTTAAGAGGTCAATTCTAGAGGAGTTAAGTAGTAGGCAAAGGGGAAGTAGGGAAATATGATTTAAAGTGAGGAGAGAAGAAGGCTAGATGGGTAAAGTGCAACTGCACTTCCACTTAGAGAATAAGTACGAATGGAGATGTGATTTGAAGTTGTTAGTGTTTTCAGTAGTTCATAGAGAAGAAGGGAGAGAGTTCCATTTTTTGGCCAGGGAGAAGGACAGGAGGTGCCGTCCAGCAGGGCAGGTTGGTTTGTAGACAGTGAGAAGGTTTAGGTGGGAAGATCTAAGTGGCCTTTTAGGAGTGTAAGGTTGTAGGAAGTTGGAAAAAGAAGGGCATATGGTAGGGTTAAAGAATAGCTTATGGACAGTAGTAAGTTGGAGGTAGTCCAGATCATTAGGAAGTTCTAGCCAGTTAAGAATGTGGAGGGCAGAGCAATGGTGGGAGATGTGTTTGGCTTTTATGGCAAACTTGGAGATTTTATTGTAACAACTTTCCATTTTGGAAGAGATTGAGGCAGATAGGTTAGTTAGTATGGGTGCACCATACATTAGAGTGGGGAGAAGGTAGGTGGTGGCAAGGGTTTGTCTAGTAGAAGGTGTGAGATGGTGGATGCTTCTATATAGTAGGCCAAGTTTTTGATGGGTTTTTTGATGTTTAGTTGAATATGTGTGTCAAATTTTAGGTGTTTATCTATGGTGACCCCAAGTAGTTTAGCATAGGGAACGATTTCTATAGTAGAATTGTTGTGGCTTCTGACTTGGAAAGAATTATTATTAGGTGGGCAGGATTTTGAAGGAGTGAAGAGTAGTATTTTAGATTTGTTAGCATTTAGAGATAAATGTTTCTTCAGCATCCAGTCCTCAGTGGCAGAGAAGGTGGTTTGTGTGTAAGATTGAAGTTCTGGGAGGCTGGCAGCTTTGCAGATTAAAGTGGAGTCATCAGCATATTGTACTATTTTAGTATTTGGGATAGCTGAGTGGAAATCATTGACAAAGATGTTAAAGAGCATAGGGCCAGGAATAGATCTTTGGGGAACTCCAGTAGGGGTGGGAAGGAAGTCAGAGGTGCCTTTCTTCCATTTTACAGCTTGAAATCTATCAGTTAGATAACTTAAAAACCAGGACAGGGAGTTGTGAGAAAGGTTAAGATTAGCCAGATGGCTGAGGAGATGAGTATGGGAGATAGTGTCGAAAGCTTTGGAGAGGTCTAGTAGAACTGTAGAAACGATATTTCCGGAGTCACGGGCATGGTTGACTATCTCTATGAATGAGAGGAGAGCAGTAATAGTACTATGGCTAGGGTGAGGGTGGAAGCCATGTTGGGTTTGAGAAATTAGATGGTTTGTGGTTAGAAAGGGCATTAGTTGGGTATGAACGCATTTTTCCAGTATTTTAGATATTGGGGAGAGGATGGCTATGGGGCGAAAGTTAGAGGTATTATTATTTTTCCGCCTTTATGAAGAGGATTATAAAGGCAGAATGCCAGAGCTTGGGGACATAAGATTCTTGTATGGATCTGTTGATAAAGATGCTAATGGGAAGGGCGATGCCGTCTGCAGCAATTTTTAAGAACTTAGAGGGAATGTTATCTGGGGCATTGGAGCATGGTTTCAACTTGCTGAGGAGTTTCTTTATGTAGGAAGTTGGAATTGGATTAAGTTCAAAGGTGGGGTGATTGGGTTTAGAGGCTGGGGTAGAATGACTAGCTTGAAGGGGTGGGGTGTTTGGGAAGGATTTAGTTAGTTCAGCAATAGAGTTAATAAAGAAGGAGTTAAAAGAGAGGCGATTTCTGCATCGGTCTTAGTAGTATCAGGGCAAGGGTTGTTTTTAGTGCCTGGGTAAAGGAGTGAGTTGATGGAGTTCCAGAATTGTTTGGGGGTTGTGGAGTGGCTGGGCTGGAGTTTCCTATAGTAGGATTGTTTATCCTTCATTATGTGTCCTTTGGAGAGGTTGTGGAGTTGCTTATATTTAAGGAGGGTTTCAGGAAGTTTATTGTGCTGGGACAGTTTCCAGCATTTATCTAGCTGTTGCATAAGTTTTTTGGTTTCCTTGGTTAGCCATGGTGCGGGGTTGGGTTTGACTCTAATAGATTGTGGAGGTGCTTGGGTATTAAGTACATTGAGGAAGGTGGAATTGAAGTGATCAACAGCGTTGTCTAGTGGGAGTGTTTTTAGAGTGTTCCAGTTAGTTTGTTTGAGGGTGTTAGAGAAGGTTGTAGGGTTGAAGTTAGTAAGGTTATGAGTATGAATATAATGGTGCTGGTGAGGGGAGGAATGGGTTGCTCGAAGGATAAAGGCAGGCAGGTGGTCACTAATAGAATCAGGAAGGATGCCCGAGTCTAAAATGTTGTTAGGGTGGGTAGTTAGTATCCAGTCCTGAGTGGATCTTGGAGGATTGGTTTTGTTGGGTCTGGTGGTAGAATTAGTAAATTGGGTGAAGTTAAAGAGATTGACAGCAATGGTGGGATTTTGGTTGTTTATTTTATTCCAGTCTAGGTTGACGTCACGTAGAATGTAGGTTTCTAGGTGGATATTAGTTGAGGCCCATTGGAGGATATCTTCTAAAGTAGTAGTGTTGTTACCTGGGGGAATATAGAGGGATATGATGCAGATACTTTTATGAGTGTTCATTTGTAGTATGCCTATGACAAGTTCAGCACTGTTAAACTGAGGAGTGGGATTTGGGTAAGGAATAATGGGGAGGGTATTAGAGAAGACTAAGGCTACTCCTCCACCTCTTCTATTCATGCAGTCATAGCTAATGGTTTGGTAACCGGGGATAGAATTTCTGAGTCAGGGATGTATGGTTTTAACCAAGTTTCGGAGATGGCTACTATGTCTGGTTGGTTCTGGTTAAGCCAGGCATGGAAGTTAGTTACTTTATTTCATAAACTTTGGGCATTTAGAGTAACTAATTTAAGGCCTTTGAGGCAGGCAGTCATGATGGTTTTTGGAGGGATGGTGTTGCTGATGAAACTAGGTCCATGGTTAGGGTGTATATCACCTGCTAGAAGTAGGTGGGTGAAAAGAGGAGGTGTTTTCTGATCTGCCTTTAATCACTGTAAAGGCCATCTGTAAAGTCCCTTGCTTTTCACTAAACTTGCTGCTGTTTTTTCTGCATTGCAGTCATTTTAAAAGTGTGCATTTGTAGCTAGTTTGTTTGATTACAGTCTGCCTAGCCCTAATGCACCTGTTGCACATCTTGTAAGCAAATAGCATCAGGAACAGCTGATTCAGGGACCTAAACCCTGCCTGCAACATAAATAGAATACCATGTAGGGACAGGTATGTGTTTCAGAGGCTGTCCCTTCTCTGGAGCAGGCTTCCCACCCATATGAGGAGAGCATCCCTGCACTTACTTATTCAAGCAAAACTTGGTTCAGTGGTGGGGGAACTGCAAATACAGCCATGATCAAGTATATATACCCCCACAAACCCTTGGTAACTAAAGCCTAACAAATTTTACTGGGGAGCATGACTAAGCTTAAAAAAAGACCCTTGGGTTTATAATTTAGCATTCTACTATGATATTATGATACTATGAATTGAAATGATTACTCATTCAAAATATGATTCAACACAGTGTCATACCTAGTGTAAACCTAAGTCCTATTACAATGGTGTACACTATAGAAAAAAATCATTAGTTCATGCCACATTAATTACCTCTTATTTTATGGTAGTAAAAACATCAGCAAAAAATTCTCATCTATTATTCATAAAAACAAAAGAAGACATGATACTTTTTAGCTCCAGACAAACAGCAACACCTCTTTGACAGACAATCATCATTTGCTCTGTGGGTGTTTGATCACAGTGCCTTTTATAATAAATAAAGAGGTATGGGGTAAAGCCATTCTCATCCCCACTTTATCTAGGACTTCTGATTTCAGCTTATTTCTTGCCAAACAGTGTATCCTATAAAACTATGTTAAATAATCATATCATATCTCTAACAAACATTTGACTAAATAAGTTATGTTAATGTTTCCATCTCTAAAAGCAGGTCACGTTTGTTTTCTGCATCAGACTAGTAAATCTGAATTCCCAAAAGCATATACATCAGCAGGTGACAGAGTCAGCTACCTTCTCTTGTGAATGATTGACAAATGATCATTTGAAAAACATTCATCTATCATAACTCATTGAGAGCACATTACCCTTATAGCCCATTGTCTGTCATCATAACAAATATTGTTTTTCAGGGAGACAGCCCTTCTGAGCTCTCCATGTTGAAGAGGCATGCTTCCACATCCCTTGAACTTAAATATATTATCTCTATTGTAACTTTGTCATGTAGAAAAATAGAAGATTATTATTAAACATGCAGAAGGCTCACACAAACACAACTCTGCTGTGACTAATATACAATGGTTGGATCTATGACAAAAAGTGATCTTACCCAGCTGTGTGATGAAGTTACATCAAAAAGACTTAGTTATCAATCACCAGCGGAGTAAGCTATACATTTGCTGGTGGGGAAATGTCAGAAAATGTAACACACTTAGGGTTTTTGCCTAAATTAATATGTGCATGTTGACCACAGAAGAATTTATTAAGTTTGCAAATCCACAAAATTAATGCTTTCAGAAGGCTGCCACAGAATTAACACTGATTTACGTTGTTATCAATAGTAAAATCTGAGAATCTGCCAAAAAATAAAAGAATGCATTGCAAAATGATCAACATGATTAGCAAAGTTAAACTCATTAGGATTAATATTTTCAGATCCAACCCCAAGTAGACCTTACCAAAGGAAATGACAACAACAAGACTAAAAAGCTGGGGGTATCAGCTAAATAGATTCATGAGAATAACATCAGAAATAAAGAAATTAGAGACACGACATTTTCATTTCAGCATTATCTCCCTTCACAATACGCTCATCTTTTCTTACCCTTTTAATGCTATTAGTGTAAAAACAAGAGAAAGGTAAGACCCAAGGATGTGACAGATATGTTGAAGGGAATAGCAAATATTTATGCTGAACTCATGCATTCCCACATTAGTTGCAGAAATGACGTAACCCCCTTACTTTGCTGAGCATAGAGAGATATATTTCCTAACACCAGTGATGTCTAGCTAGGCTGCACAACTCTTCTTGGCTGGACATGCTTTCCAAGTATCTGTTAAATGTAGCACTACCTTCAACCACAGACTGTCACTGCAAACGGACTAAACTTACCACCATGATAAGTAAGGCTGAGACGTACACACCCTATAATATATATAAGTAATGAATCTTAGTAGATAATTCAGGAGCTTAACATTTGAATGTATAAAGCTGAATAGCATTCCATAATTGTAGAGACACTGAATTTCAGACACTAAAAAAAGTACATGCTCATGATCAATTAAGCCAGAGATTGGTCTTTAGAGGGTACAGGCTACATAGTTTTGAGACTATCGGAAGAACATAACTGCTTCATAAAACAAAGACTCAGTCCTGTGTTAATGCAACCATGGAGAAGAAACGAGAGGCAGGTAATAATTTATAATGTGATTAATGAATGTGTAGGACGTGAAACAGATGAGAACGATAACTAAAACCTGCATTATAACCAAAGGCAGGTAGGGGAAAAAGATTGAAGTAGGAAATCTAAGTTGTCATTTTCTACAGTCAAATTCTGTTTTGAGCAAGACTGTTTCATAAATATATCATGCCCTTTTTGAGAAGTACTTTCCCAGTTTGCCCTGATCTGTCCAGTTTTTGATAGTGATCACTAACTTCATTGACAATGTGTAGGGCTGGTACAAAACATATAAAAGAGACCTAGCAGAGCATGTGTTTAATATCTAGTGTACTGAGCCAATATATAAATAAATGTGGTTAGCGTCAGCCATCTTTCCCACTTTAAATACAAAGAGCTTAGAGGGGATACAAATGTCAACAATCCACATAAAAATGATTAACTGATACTTGATTGGCATGTACATTGATCTTTTGCTTATCTATACATGTCTTAGTAATAGTATCAGCTTAGTAGCAGGCATCCTTTGAACCCAAAGAAGCATGGGTTAGCAGCTCCATTGGACTGATTTGAGCAGCATCTTCTGTGGCTGTGCAATCCAATCTGGGAGTGGCAGTCCTTTTCACAATCTTGGCAATAGTAGGCAGATGTCAGTCTGGTATTTTGGGCACAGATCTTCCTGAAGGCTCTGTTATCCTCTGCTCTCCTTGCCAATGTGGTTTTATATATACTGAGAGCTTCTTTCACCTCCTGTTTCCAGGCAATCTTGTCTGAGGCAAGAGAATACCAGTTGTTCAAGCTGATGGAAGGAGCACTGAGGTCACGCTGACATATGTTCTTGTAGCACAATTTGGTTCACTCTTTCAGTCTCTTTAAAGACTCCAACCCTCCAAAAACGAGGTCTTTTGGTATTTGGCCATCCGTTATTCATGACCCAGACAACACATACATCTCTGTTTCAGGATGGTGAACATAGAGGTGGTGCCTGTCCTCTCAAGCACTGTCTTGTTGGGGATCATGTCCTGACATGAGATACCAAGTATGTGCCTAAGGCAGCGCATATGGAATAAATTGAGCCATTGCTCCTGTTTTGAGTGCAGAGTCCATGTTTCACTGGCATACCGTAATGTGCTGAAAACACAGACTCTGTAAATCTGCACCTTGGTGTGCACAGTGAGCTTATTATTAGTCCATAATCTCTTTGTCAGCCTGGAAAATTGTGGCAGCTTTTCCAATGCACTTGTTGATCTCGCTGCCAAACAACAATTTGTCAGAGATTGTAGAACCTACATACATGAACTCATGGGCAACTTCTAGCTCATAGTCACTCACCATGATTGATGGCTCACTGCCCACATTTTGGCCCATTACCTGGGTCTTCTGTAGGCTGATCTTGAGGCCAAAGTCCATACATGCATCTACAAAGCGAGTCACGAGAGACTGAAGTTCTTATGTGTGAGCCACTATAGCTGCATCATCAGTGAACAGAAACTCTCTTAGATTCTTCCTAAGCACCCTGGTCTTCAATATAAGTCTCGACAGTTTGAAGAGGTTGCTACCTACTCTAGTTTAGAGAAAGACACCCACTGTAACAGTTCCAAAAGCAAATGTCAACAGGAATGAAAAGAAGATACCAAACAATGTTGGATCCGTTACACACCCATGCCTTACTCCACTGAGATTCTCAAAAGCTTCAGATGTGGATCCATCATACATGATGGTCCCTTTCATGCCTTCATAGAAGACCCTGTGGAGGACAACTGATCTTTGCCAGAATCGGACGCAGACAATTCCTACTGACGAAGTCGAATGCCTTGGTCAGATCAAGGAAGGCAATATATAGAGGTTTGTTCTGCTCCCTGCACTTTTCTTGTAGTTATCTAACAGAGGAAATCATGTCTACAGCAGACCATCCAGCTCTGACCCACATTGAGACTCAGGGTAAACTCTTTCTGCAAGAACATGGAGCCTCTTCAAGAAAGCATGTGCAAACAGTTTCCCCATGGCACAGAGAAGGGAGATGCCATGATAGTTGTTACAATCACTTTTGTCACCCTTATTCTTATAGATCCAAAAACAAATGAAACAGAGTCCAAACTGGCCATACTCTTTTATTATAAAATGTAAGTGCTTTCAGATTAAAAAACCCTTCATCAGACAAACTTCACATAATCGTGATAGTCTTTAAATATTAAAACATTTCTAAAAGCAACCAATTACTTTCTATACTTGACCCGCCTTTTCTTTAAGGCTGGTTTTAAAGGTACAGAACTTTTTAACCCAGGTGGGTTGTCAGCAGGCAGCTGTATGCTCCATCTTAACTCTGCATACTCTGTATCACTGACAATGCCTCCCCCTGCTTTGTTTCACCTGTGAAACATGCAGAACCATAAAAACAAAAGTATGATCTGGAAAGCTAGAAACATGCTGGTACAATGCATTATGTTTATCCTTCTGTCTAATAGATGACAGATAATGCAATATTCTTGTTTTTAACTTATAATTAGTTTTTCCAACATACAAACTCAGACGTGACTTGCAGCATGCCAAGTAAACCACATTTTCTGTACGGCAATCTGCATAAAACTCAAATGTGTACTTTTTTTTGTTTGTAACAGGATGTATAAAATAATTTAAACCGCTCACATTTGAGCATGCTTTACAATGTTAGCACCCTCATATCTTGAGGTATACTATCTTATTTCCAGCATTGGCAAAGTATTGCATGCAGCTCTGAGATTAATATACCACTAGCACAATTAAGGATTTCAGAGGGAATACCATCTTTCCCAGGTCTTTTCCTGAAAAGAGTGCTTTTAGTGCATTGCTGGGCTCCTGCAAGCTGGGTTCAACATTGAGTTCAGTAATAGTTGGCAGAGGCTCAATGGCATTCAGTGCTCACTCTGAAACTATGGTGTCTCTGGCATACAGCTGTGAGTAGTGTTCCACCCAGTGTTCCATTTTCTTGGTTCTGTCCTTCAAGACCTTATCTGTGGCTATCTTAAGTAGGGCTATCTTCCTTGTGGCTTACTTAATCCCATCATACACTCCTTGCATATTACCAATGTCCACAGCCTGCTGAATCTTGAAGCAAAGTTGGAGCCAATAATCATTTCTGCACCGTCAATCTACCTTACCTGGTGCACTTAACTCCAAACACACTGGAGTGCCTGCAAGTTCTCCTTATTGGGTGAGGACCTGTATGCAGCCAATGCCTGTCTTTTCTTCTCAATCAGGGGTGTCAGCACTTCAGTGTTGGCTTCAAATTAATCAGCACACTTGACTGTTGTCTTCCCAAAGATAGATATCTCAGTGTTGTAAATAGCAACCTATAGTTTTTCCCATCTATTGTCTGTATTAGTGCCATCCAGGCAGGGCAAAACCTCTTCAAGTGCTTGAACAAACTTGCATACTTTTTAAGGGTCACAAGTCTTACCTATGTCAATGCGTGGCCTCCCTTCCTTTTTAGAGTGAAAGAATCTGCGTCTGGATGTTCACCTTACTAGACTTGAGCAAGGGGTCAGTATTACAGTCTGCACTCTGATAACTGTGTTACCTTGACACTATCTAAACTTCTGCATTTGGTGAGAACAAGGTCAAGTTGGTGCCAATGTTTCAATCTTGGGTGCAACTATGTAACTTTGTGCTGGGGCTTGACATTGAAGAAGGTGTTGGTTATGTAGAGGTGATATCAGGAGCAAAGTTCAAATAAATGCTGTCCAGTTTCATTCATCTTTCCTCTTCCAAAATGTCCCAGACAAGATGGTCAGCTGTGATGGTCATTGCCAACTCTGGCACTAAATTCACCAAGAATGAATAATGGTTCATGGGACGGGACCTCACTGTTGGCAGCATTATGTTCATCATATAATTTGTCCTTGGCTTCCTGGGTAGAAGTTAAAGTAGAAGCATAGATGCCAAAGATGTTGACCATAGAGACTGGTGTTTGTAGCTGAATTTTCAGCAGTGTCATTTCCCATATTTGGTGGTATGACTGAGCCAATGAGGTTGTTTCGGTTTGTGAACCCAACACCATATTCCATTCATAGGTTCATAGGTTCATAGATTAGTACTAGGCTAACTGCCTTTGTAGACCATTTCAAGCATAGCCTAGCTGGTCTCTTCTGGAAGCTTCCAGTGTCAGAAAAAGTAAAAGCATTCTCTCTGAGACATCCAATGGATGACAGCCTTATTTCCAGGACAGCAACAATGCCCATCTGCAATCTGTTCAACTTGTTGTTAATGACTATCTTCCGAGCATCACTGATGTTCTGCAGATTTTCAGTAAGGCCTGGAGTCATTGTCCTTATGTTCCATATGCCTAGACTAAGGCTGGTATATTTCATCACTTTTTTGTTTTTCCAGGTGTATGGTTAATGATCCACCTGTTTGGAGATTCCATAAGCCCCACACACCCAATGGAGCAAGTGGACTGTGGTGAGACAGCACCAATTTGGCTGGGGGCTGCCCAGGATAAGGAGGGCAGTAGTTGCCCAATGAAATCAAAGGATCTCTCCCAGTGCTGGAAGTATCCCTGGCACCTCACTCTACTCCACTTGAGTGCATTTGCTTATTACTGGGTAACTGCTACTTCCTGTGTTGTGTTACTGCTCATAGAGTGAAGCTGGAATATCCTTTCCAGGATGCAGGCCTGGGCAAGTGAATTTGAGCAAACAGCTGATGACCAGCAGCAGGTTCCCCCTCTCCATGCTACTGATGTAATCCAAGGGGAAAAGGAAGGCCAGTACAACTTGGCATCAATGTCATCACAGGAGCTGCCAGAGTAAAGTCGAGTATAACTTCAAACTGCCTTGGAGCTCCATCTCCAGATTTCTTCTCAGGGTTTACTCCTGAAGCCTTCACCATGATTAGGTATTGCCACAAGGGAGCGGGGGTTTTAAATTAGAGGTTGCCTTCTCCTAGGTGGGTTGCCTTTCCAGGCTAATGAGCCTCACCTGCCTGAAGCAACTGGTTTTAAGGTACCAGTCACCTGCCTTCACCCCTTCTCCTGTCAGTACAAAGGGTTTTGATGGACTTAGAAAGAAAACCACATGTGAAGGCCATTAGCTGGTCTTGGGTTGTCAGAGGCTATTAGAGAAGCATGCCATGGGAGTATTTAATAGATAGTGGAAGCTTATCCTCACTACCACCCCCTGCTATGACAACCTTTAAGTATCAGCTTACCAATGCATTTACCATTAGAAAAGTATTGCATGATTTGAACATGTCAATTTACTGTCTATGCTACAGGACACACACACACACACACACACACACACACACACACACACACACACACACACACACACACACACACACACACACACACACACACACACACACACACACACACACACACACACACACACACACACACACACACACACACACACACACACACACACACACACCAAAACCATACACAGCACTTATGCAGGGACAAAGCACTCTTAAAATACTATACAAATGCAAGTTACTCTGTATACATGAATCAGTGATGTAATTGTGTTCATGAATATCTTCTGCCAAGTTTGAGGAGCAACTGTGCTGTTCATCAGTGAACTACAATGTTACGTGGCATTATGTAATGTACAGCACATAGCTGTATCACCTGTATCACCATAATTTACAAATGCACTGAGTTCCATCAGCAGTTTGTTCACTGCCAGTACAATGTTACATGACATTATGTAATGTACTGCACGCAGCTCTATCACTATAATTTTTCAAATGCAATGAGTTCCATCAGCAGTTTGTTACATGACATTATATAATGTATGGCACACAGCTCTATCGCTATAATGTACAAATGCACTGAGTTACATCAGGAGTTTGTTCGCTGTCAGTATAATGTTACATGGCATTATGTAATGTACAGCACATAGCTCTATCACTATAATTTATAAATGGATTGATTTCCTGCAGAATTTATGCACCTCACTCACACTCACAGCACACATCGTCAGCCAAGATCACATTCCTCAAAATACACTGTCATAAATCTGCACCAAGGCACCACAATCACAAACATATTGAAGAACTACTTTTTTTTTTTTTACAATTTTAGTGTCAGTATGTGTATCAGCTGCAAAGGTATTCCATCTGTTAATCTGAATTTGTATATAACACACATGTAAAATGTGGAGCCAGCTCCAAAAGCCACACTTTATTGCCTTAGTTGTTGTCTGATGTGGTACTTCTTCCCATAACAAGTCTCACAGCTGCACCCCTACTACATTAAATGTCCACTCAGGTTGGAATGACTTGCATTAGAGAGTCTATATCATTTCATTGAAAACTGATTTCATTGAAGCTGAATTAATTGACACATATTCACTGAAAGCTCACTTCACTGAAACTCTATTTCACTGAAACTCATTTTTTGAAAGGTATATATGGCCTATTCCCCACTGTTGTGTGATCTTGGAGTTAGTACATAAAGTAAAGGGGGTGCCCCCCCACATTTGGGGGGTGTGGGGGGCGAAGCCCCCCCACATAAATTGGCTATACGTTGTCTTCTGGAAGAATTCTTTCATTACACTTGTAAATATCCATCTATATGCTTTAAAATATTTACAATATGTGGGGGACTACACCCCCCACACCCCCCAATGTGGGGGGCTGTGACCCCAACACCCCCATTATTTTATATACTAACTCCATGATTGCACAACAGTGGGGAAAAGGCCATATATACCTTTCAACCAAATGAGTTTCAGTGAAATGGGTTTTCAATGAAGTGAGCTTTCAGTGAATTGGGTTTTCAGTGAAGTGAGCTTTCAGTGAATATGTGTCAATGAATTCAACTTCAATGAAATGAGTTTTCAATGAAATTATATAGACCCGCATTAGATGAGTGCCTTCCTGTCTCCCTTGTACTCTTTTTAGGAACCTCACTTAACTGAACCCACAACTGGATAGCTAATTCTGTGAGGAGACACCTTCAGCATCCTTTGATATGCAGTTTCTGTCTTAAGGATGTCTTTATATTTTTTTCTTTTTTACACTTTTTTGACAGAATTAAATGGATAGTCAGCAGCTAGTCCATTGTTGTTGAAGGTTGCCCATCATATTCATACATATTAGGTGTTATATTCCCATTAACAGGCCATTGTGTGGATATCTATATATATATATATATATATATATATATATATATATATATATATATATATATATATATATATATATATAGATATGTAAGTATTATTATGAATGTGGTCTGTGCTCTCTATGTACACCTTTCCAGACACGGTGTGGCCATTTGTTCACAAGATAGCATCAGAGTGATTGTTCTTCATAAGTTAGACTACTGTCTAGACCACATATAAACCATAGTTCATAAAATGACATTTTGTTACCACACGTCATATTTATAAATCCCCCAGATCATTTCTGAGTCATGCCTTCTTTGTGAATGATAGTACCCTTGTTTGATTACCCTAATGAAATTAACAGTTTCTAGACATTTTCCTGTATCTTCTGAAGGATGTGATGACTACTTTTGAATAATTATTTTGTTTACTTAATCAATTTATGATATAGACACTGGAACAATGTCCATCATAGCCATACAAATAGAGGTTTGTGGGCTGTAGAATAAGATGAAGCATGGCAGATATATCTTTATCAACTGCCTGTATAGAATAATACCCTGTTAGAAGTCTGAGACCGAACAGAGTCCTGAAACTCTAAAAAAAAAACCATTAAGCCCAATGCTGAAGGTAGAACAGCAGTGTAAAACTCACTATTATAAATTAAAAGCATTTTTACAGGTGAGAAAGCTTCCCTGCTCCCTCTAGATGTGAGGAGGGTGCAATCCCCCTATACCCATGCCACTTACAGTGGATATAAAAAGTTTACACACCCCTGTTAAAATGGCAGGTTTTTGTGATATAAAAAAATGAGACCACAATAAATCATTTAAAAACGTTTCCCACCTTTAATGTGACATACAACTTGTACAATTAAATTGAAAAACAAACAAATCTGTTAGGGGAAAAATATAGAAAAATATAAAAAATAAAAAACGTACGATATGCTGGTTGCATAAGTGTGCACATCCATAAATGAATACTTTATTGTATGTGCACACCCTTAAACTAATACTTTGTTAAAGCACCTTTTGATTTAATTACAGTATTCAGTCTTCTTGGGTAGGAGTCTATCAGCATGGCACATCTTGACTTGGCAATATTTGCCTACTCTTCCTTGCAAAAACACTCCAAATCTGTCAGATTGTGAGGGCATCTCTTGTGCACAGCCCTCTTCAGGTCACCCCAAAGATTTTCTGTTGGTTTTAGTTTTGGGCTCTGGCTTGGCCATTCCAAAACTTTAATTTTCTTCTGGTGAAGCCATTCCTTTGTTGATTTGGATGTAAGCTTGGGGTCATTGTCGTGCTGAAAGATGAAATTCCTCATCATCTTCAACTTTCTAGCAGACACCTGAAGGTTTTGGGCCAAATGTGACTGGTATTTGGAACTGTTCATAATTCCCTCCACCATGACTAAAGCCCCAGTTCCAGCTGAAGAAAACCAACCCCAAAGCATGAAACTGCCACCACCAAGCTTCACCGTGGGGATGGTGTTCTTTTGGTAATGCAAAGTGTTGTTTTTGTGACAAACATACCTTTTGGAATTGTGGCCAAAAAGGTCAACCTTGGTCTCATCAGACCATAACACATTTTCTCACATGCTTTTGGGAGACTTTAGCCGGGCCTGAATGTTTTTCTGTGTAAGAAAGGGCTTCCGTCTTGCAACCCTACCCCATAGTCCAGACATATGGAGAATACGGGAGATTATTGTCACATATAGTACACAACCAGTACTTGCCAAAAATTCCTGCAGCTCCTTCAGTGTTGTTGTAGGTCTCTTGGCAGCCTCCCTGACCAGTTTTTGTCTTGTCTTTTCACCAATTTTGGAGGGACATCCAGCTCTTTGCAACGTCACTGTTGTCCCATATTTTCTCGACTTTTTGATGACTGTCTTCAGTGTGTTCCATAGTATATCCAATTCTGTGGACATTTTTTGTACCCTTCTCCTAACTGATACTTTTCAACAATGAGACCCATTTGATGCTTTGTAAGCTCTCTGCGAACCATGGCTTTTGCTGTAGCAGGCAACTGAATAAATGTCAGGAAAATCCTACTTGGACAGCTGAACTTTATTTGGGGTTAATCAGAATCTCTTTAATTGATGGCAGGTGTGTACCCAAGATGACTGAATGCTGTAATCAAATCAAAAATTGCTTCAACAAAGTATTATTTTAAGGGTGTGCATGCACACTTATGCAACCAGTGTATTGTACATTTTTGATTTTTTATATTTTTCCCGTAACAGATTTGTTTGTTTTTCAATTGAATTGTACAGGTTATAGGTCACATTAAAGGTGGGAAAAGTTTTGCAATGATTTATTGTGGTCTTATTTTTTTTTCACAAAAACCTGGCATTTTAACAGGGGTGTTACACTTTTTATATCCACTGTATATTCTCTCAATAGTTTGCAGTCTTACAAAGTAAAAAACTGGCAGGTGGAGTCCCCAAAAGCACCAAACACGAAGTATAATGACAACTGTAGTTTAATGTAGATAAAAACAACAAAGGTAAAATCCATAAGCGCTTTCGTTAAGACTGTGTTAACTTCATCAGACAAAGTTAAAAATACAAAGCAGCCATTTAAATACATGTAAAGCTAATCTGGGGCACAGGGAAAACTAGCTAATTGTCAATAAGAAACAACACAGATAATTAACCCTTCATTGACTATTTTTCACCCTAAGTGTGTGTTAAAAAATGTATAAAAAATATGTAACTAAACAAAGTTTATATATGCACGCATATAGACCATTATATCTAAGTCTAAGGTTGGAAGAAGACAGTTCAAAACCTTACATTAATAACTTGGGACTCACACAAGAGAAAACTGTTACAAAGTCATAACTGAGTAGAGTGCTTTTGCCAAGACCTTTTCTTTATACTATTTTATTCCTTTCAAGGACCTTTAGTTTTAAAACAAGGGTGATGGAAGTCCTGTCCTTAATACCAGGCCATTTATCTGCACGTAATAAAATCTGCCACCTGAGTTCTTTTAATTCTAACAGGAGTCCCCAAGAATTCTTATCACTGATGTCCATGTGGTCAATAGCCATAAACCTAAAGTTGTGGTTGATGTTGTCATGAATTTGCCTGGCTAGTGTGTTGTTCAAATTTTTCTTCCTTATGGCATAATCATGTTCATAAATTCTAGCACTAAATTTTCTTTCTGTTTTGCCTGTATAGAACACCGGGCACTGATCACATGTGCCAGCATAGACAACTGCTTTTGAAGAGCAATTATATTTCCCTTTTATGTTAAAATCCATGTTGTTTATCATAAATGTAGTACCAGTTTTAACTTTGTGACACCATTTACAAGACCCACATTTGTATGTGCCAAAACGGCCTGTTGTGGTGTGGGCATGTCCTTTCCTAAGAATGTCTTTCAAGTTAAAACCTCTCCTGTATGTTACTACTGGTTTGTCATCCAGATGAGTTCTGATGTCTAAGTCCTCCATTAAAATGTCCCAATTTTTGTAAAAAATTGACATGAGGCTATGTGAAGCAGAGCTGTATGTGACTATCAAAGATCTAAGGAAGGGGCTCTTATGCTCATCTGATCTTCCCGTCCACATGTTGGGTGAGCTATTGTCTGAAATTTGAACCCCAACTATGGTTTTAAAGTGACCTATTCTTCTTTTCTCCATGACTTAATTTATGAGCTCTGTGATGCCCGTGCCCTGGCCCAGCAATCACGGAGCCTCAATCCTCACCACTAACACCAGAGAAGGCATCTCATATATGAGGAAAGGATAACAAATACACACAGTAAAGTTCAATTTCCCTTAAGAACACGCAGAGATCACAGTCAGTCCGGGGCTGGTCGCCCTCTTGCTCCCCAGGTCCCCAATTAGACTCCCCACTGGCACAGCTATAAGGTCCAGATCTCAGCCTAGTGGGCAAGCTAAAACCTCTAGCACAATCTCTGTCAACCAGTACTTCATGTCCCTGCCCAAGTAGCTGACACACACACACACACACACACACACACACACACACACACACACACACACACACACACACACACTTTGTTTGAGAAGAGGTTATACAACCACACAGATACTCCTGGGGAAGGCTGTCACAAGTTCTCCAGCTGCGCCTCTTTCTCCCAGACTATACGGTAGTTCCACATGCCACCACCCACTAATACTTATCAGCTACTCAAAGGCCCATAAAAGGGTGTCCGATTATTACTGTGCAATATTATTATCCAATTGGTAGTATAGCCCAGGGCTAAAGCTATAGGAGTGGCTTTGTACAATTTTACCAGAGGCATACAAGTACCCTAAAGAGCTTAAATTATGTCTGTGCAAACCAGCCACAGCTGAAAGGTTTTAAAATATTTAATAATAAATAATTAAAACCACAAGCCAATACTTTCTACTACACAGTGCTAGTCAAAAAAGTTCAGAGATCATACAGAAATACTTAAAATAAATCAGTAGTACAGTTCTGATATCACAGGGAAAACACTTAGTCTAAACTTTAAAGTTCCTAGCTAATCTAAAAGAAAACACACTTCTAAGATATCTTACATAAGACAACAGGCAGAGTGCTGAGTTGGATAGTCAGACAAAAATGCTTAATAATCTCTGGATCTCGCTGTTTAAATTGAAACTGCAGTCCTGCTAAACATTACATCATCTTTTACATTTTCCTGCTGTTCCCAGGCTGACATAAACTGCATTTACATTCTTTTTCACTTAGAGCAATAAAGGACATTCCACATGTAAATTCTGGTCATTAACTTTAGCCTTAAAACAATAGTCAGGATGCTTACTCTAGACTCATCGACTCCAAATTCTACCTTCAAAGGAACAGACATAAAGTAATTTTAGTTTCAAAGGACCAACAAGAAATGCTTGACTTAGCTTTCTTTACAGCAGAAGCTAATGTTGCCACATTGTTTTAAGTTCAACATTTCACAGTATTTACAAATGATAGAATTATGTATAAAATTCTATCTGGCTAGGCTGGCAACCTTCACCAATCTCTACCAGTCTTCACAAGCTCGTTGAGCAACTCAACTGGATAAGCCCTTCTTTTTGAACATGGATTTCAAAATCGTATACTCTACAATAAAATCCTCCTTCCCAGAGATCATGTGGGCAATATATGAAAAATTGTGTGAGCTTGACCTATACAATTTAAATAATTTAAATAAGAGTAATTACAGGGTAGCCCACAATTTCGTTAACATGAACCAGGAAGAGCGTGATAGCCTATTAGTGTGGAAAGAACAAGATGTGATAATTATGAAACCTAACAATGGGGGAGGTGTGGTAGTTATAGATTCTTCTACATATACTGCTAAGATGTTGGCTATTTTTGACACTAGGAATTACACAGAAGATTCTCTCAATGATTTAAATACTGCATACAGAAAAATATATGGTCAATTGACAGATATATTTTTGGCGAGAAGGATTGATATCTTCTTATGTAACTATCTGAATATTATTAGTCCAAGAGTCCCAGTGTTTTTTGGTATCCCCAAAATCCACAAGGGCCTCTCAGATCCCCCCATGAGACCCTTAGTGGATTGAAGGGATTCCATAACCATGGCTTGTGCCCAATATTTAGATCACAAGCTTAAGAAAATATTGCAAAAGGAAACCCAAATATGCAAGGATTCCTAGATCTTTCTGGAACAGGTTAACAAAACTCATTATAATGTGAATGACATATTGGTCACAATAGATGTTAAAGATTTGTATACTATCATTCCACAAACTATCTGCTTAGAATGGGTTGGTGATTTGCTGTTAAAACATAAAGTGGACCAGGCGAAGATTAACTTAATTCTAGAACTGTTGTAGATTGGTTTAACCAACAATTATTTCTCCTTTAATGACAGATACTTTTTGCAAACAACTGGAGTGGCCATGGGATCAGCTTGTGGTGAGGCATTTGCAAACATGGTCATGGCACACTGGGAGAAGAGCTTTATATTTCAGTCCAACTACCACTCTTGTATTAAACTGTATTACAGGTACCAGGATAACATCAGTTTAATTTGGAAGGGATCCTCTTCTGAGTTGGACAAGTTTCTAGAATATCTTAACAACACAACTACATTTTTACAGTTTGCATGGGTTGTCAATTTAGATTATATGGATTACCTTGATGGTCCTTTGTACAAAGACACACATAATGGAAGGTATGCTACCAGAATCCATAGAAAAGAAACCTATTCAAATTCTTTTCTGCACTACACTAGCTCCCATCCTGAACATCAAAAGAGGTCAGTGGTAAAAGGGCAACTTGTCCGAGCTGCCCGCATGATCTCTGGAGAGGAGGATTTTATTGTAGAGTGTACGAATTTGAAATGCATGTTCTCAAGGAGGGCTTATCTAGTTGAGTTGCTCAACAAGCTCATAAATGAAGTCATGGAGAAAACAAGAATAGGTTACTTTAAACCCATAGTTGGGGTTCAAATTTCAGAAAATAGCTCACCCAACATGGGGACGGGAAGATCAGATTAGATCTTTGATAGTCACATATACTCTGATTCACATAGCCTCATGTCAATTTTTTATAAAAATTGGGACATTTTAATGGAGGACTTAAACATCAGAACTCATCTGGGTAACAAACCAGTAGTAACATACAGGAGAGGTTTTAACTTGAAAGACCTTCATAGGAAAGGGCATACCCACACCACAACAGGCCATTTGGGTACATAGTGGGTCTTGTAACTGGTGTCACAAAGTTAAAACTGGTACTATGTTTATGATAAACAACATGGATTTTAACATAAAAGGGAAATATAATTGCTCTTCAAAAGCAGTTGTCTATGTGGCCACATGTCATCATTGCCCGGTGTTCTAAACAGGCAAAACAGAAAGACAATTTATTGCTAGAATTTATGAATATGATTATGCCATAAGGAAGAACAATTTGAACAACGCACTAGCCAGGCACATTCATGACAACATCAACCACAACTTTAGATTTATGACTATTAACCACATAGACATCAGTGATAAGAAACCTTGGGGACCCATGTTAGAATTAAAGGAACTCAGGTAGCAGATTTTATTACGTGCAGATAAATGGCCTGGTATTAATGACAGGACTTCCATCACCCCTGTTTTAAAACTAAAGGCCCTTGAAAGGAATAAAATAGTATAAAGAAAAGGTCTTGGCAAAAGCACTTTACTTGGTTATGACTTTGTAACAGCTTTCTCTTAAGTATGAATCCCAAGATATTAGTGTAAGGTTTTGAACTGTCTTCTTCCAACCTTAGACTTAGATATACTGGTCTATATGTGTGCATATATAAACTTTGTTTAGATACATATTTTTTACACATTTTTAGCATACACTTAGGATGAAAAATAGTCACTGAAGGGTTAATTATATGTGTTTCTTATTGATAATTATCTAGTTTTGTTTCTCTGTGCCCAATCAGATTAGCTTTACATGTATTTAAATGGCTGCTTTGTATTTTTAACGTTGTCTGATGAAGTTAACACAGTTTTAACGAAAGCACTTACAGATTTTACCTTTGTTGTTTTTATCTACATTAAACTACAGTTTTCATTATACTTCGTGTTTGGTGCTTTTTGGGACTCCACCTGCCACTTTTTTACTTTTATTTGGTTTGTTTTAGCATTTATTTTTTCCAGTTAGTCTTACAAGGTACATTGCTTGTTATTTGTTTGCAATGAATATAAGCTATGCCACTGCACAGCTTTCTTTCAGACTACGGTTGATTTCACCCTGTCTTCTTGTGTATCACCTAATTGCATATCTTTGCATAATTTCCAAACTGATATATGAGAATTAAGTAGAGTAATGAATAAAAAAGCAAGCAAAGAAAATAAAAGAAATACATAAGACTATCAAAAGTAAAAAAAATAAAAAAATGGCTAAGAAGGTGAACCAAACTAAGAACCATCAAAAAAAAAAAAAAAAAAAAAAAACATCATAGCAATCAGCAAATCAGGCATAAACTTTAATAATTGTAGGTTTAGCGCTTTCATCTTCACAGTAAAAAGACTTGCTCAGAACTAAAATAAATTATGCAATGACCAAGAAAGAGTTCACCTGAGGAGATCATGAGCCATGACTGAGGTTTTCTAAAGCAAGAGTCTCTGTGTGTTTTAAATGCGAGAAACACATGCTACGTAAAGTAGCTTATTATTGTTAAAGTCTCGTTGAATGTACAGGTCAAAAGCACTTAGACTTGCACTCCAGAATAAACATTTTTATTTCCTGGTGGTCAGTTTCCCCGAGTGTGTATACTTTGGTTAAATTGTGCAATGACATTTCTTTTAGACATTCTTTTTATATCACACATTAACTGCCCTTTACCAGCCAACTCACATACACAAACTTTCTTATATTAAATTAATTAGTCCTAAATAACACTGGTACTTACGTATTATCGCAATCACATTTTCCAACGTGCTGGAATTTCTTCTCTTTTACTCAAACAATGACAAGGAAGTGTAATCAGGAAGGGTAGACAGTAAAAAAACTCTTCTGGGATATTGGTGGTGGCTTTTTAAAATGAGTAAGGGTTCAAATTTGAGGATTTGTGGCTAGCGTGCTTGAAAGACATCAAGCATTGAATTCAGCGAGCGATCGCAGTGGCTGTCTGTATATACGTACATTGGCCTGAAAGGAGTGTTGGCAGTCATAGCGTATGATGTTAGAAACACACACACACACACACACACACACACACACACACACACACACACACACACACACACACACACACACACACACACACACACACACACACACACACACACTTCAAATTAATTAGCTGCTTTTGAGCACACTAGCCACAAATCCCAACATGTGAAAACCCTTACTAGTTTTACAAACCCATCACCAAGATCGTGTTTTAACAGTCTACCCTTCCCGATTACTTTTTTAAGAAGTTAGACTGGGTACTGCTTTGCTTTTCTTTCCTGATGCTTTCCATTCTCAGGGCAAAGGCTGAGAACACGGAACGCATTTTAAGTGGAACGTTGGACTTTCTTAACTGACATCTTGAGATGCTGGCAGTAAATGGGGAAACCTATTTTTCAAACCTTATTTTTTCAGCCATTGAAGTGAAAAACCATCCTAAAAACAATAACACATTAAAGAAAACACGTCTTTGAGGTTTTCTCATACTTCATTGGTCCCAGTTGACACAAGGAGAAGCAACCAGCATCAGGGCGAAAACGTGGTTGCGATAATACGTAAGTACCATAACACTTTATACTACTACTACATTTACAGACATTTTAAGAACTGCTGATTGTTGCAGTGTGTGTATTTTGGTTCTTAGTTGTAACTTTCCTCTCAGAAATCAATCTTTCCTGTAAAGCATCACAAAAGAGTAATTACTCATCAGCCATTTTGGAACAGCTCTCACATGTCATTAATTTGTAAGTCACTCCATAAAGAAAGTGATATCCAAATAATGTCTTGAAGCCATAAGGAGACATGGAAGCCTGATGGTTGTACAACAACACAGTACTATGGAACTAATGATTTAAAGCATATTTGCACATGTCAAGCTGTGGTTAGTACTTATTTTTATCATTTTTTGGCATTGCAGCATAGTTTATAAGCACTATTCCTACATACTTGTTAAATACCCTTCTGGGCAATAAGCTGTCTTGTAACAGCCTAATGAAATTCTGTCTGAGGAAGGCATTGTTTCACAGTGAAGATTATAGGTTCATAGGTTCGTTGGTAAGCACTAGACCAGCTGCCCTTGTTTGCCATTTACGCCTAGCCAGTTCCCCTTTTTGTGCTTGAAAGAACCTACCCCAGTTGGCTGTAAATTGGTCTTACCTGTCCCATAGTCGATAATTATATATTACCCCTAATGAGAATAACTGGGATCATAGCATATGGAATAAAGCATTCAGGAGCTGCCTCTGTCCATTAATAGTACAGGGGGCAGCTCTGGAGTAAATATTCTGTTTTCCATCCATAGATCTAAGTTGTACTTGAATATTGACAGGATGAGCTTTGTTTGAACGTTCCACAGCAGTGGTATCTTCTGTGAGATATACCTTTCCCTCCAAACTGTTCTGTTGATGTTGCAAAAGAGGTTTAAATCTCTAAACTGATTCTGATACCATTTGACTACATTAGTAATGGGGCACATGATGCCTTGTATGCCAGACATGGGTCACTTCTTAGCAGTATAAAGGATACTGAGTATAGTGACAGTTGGTCCACATAGTACATGTTGCTTAGGCTTGTATCCTTTATATAATATATTTCTGTGGGTGTTTTAGTTGTAACATGTGTATCAGCATATACATGGCAGGCATTATGGGCATTATATTCAATGATTGGCCTAATGAGCGCTGAGTAAATGGGGCAATGGCATTATTATAGTTCTAGTCACAATCTCATTGTTTATAAGCTGTGCAATATAGAAGGGCTTTCTTCCAACAATAGACATGTTGGTGAAAAGATGGATCACTGTCCAAGTTCTTAAATCCTGAAAGTCTGGGTCAACTCTTTGGGGTGTATTGTCAATGTGGTAGTTCCCTGGGGTAGATGACTTCCTAAAGGATACAATAATGCATTTGTTGGCATTTAGTGTCACTCCATGATTTTGGCATGAGTTATTTATTTGAGGCAAACTTTCTTATAGGATGTCTAAGACATTTGGGGACTCAATGACTGCACCTAGCTTGTTGTACCATTTTGCCTTCATCCATTGCTTTGGTGACCTTATAAAAAAATCCACCAGGTTTAATAAACATGACCTGCCCTTGATGAATCCAAACTGAGATGGGTCCAGTGTTTTGTGGTTCTCTATGTCCTGACTGATTAATTCCAAGATAAGATTTTCCATGACTTTGCATATGAGGCTGATCAGACATCTAGGTCTGTAATTGCCTGGGTCTATGGAAGGGGCTATCTTATGGAGGGGATTGACTGTAGCTGTTCTCCATTTGCTTGGTACAAAACCTGTATGAAGGCTGAGACTGAACAGTGTTGTGAGGGGGTGTGAATAAATCATGCTTCATGCTATTTGAAATGTATCATGGATATTGTCAGGGTCCATCAATGCAGTTGTTTTAGCTTTTGAGAGCACTTTTAAGGCTTGATCTTGTGTGATAGCTGGAGGCAGCCAGTTTCAGGTGTATCATGAGGGACAGATGGCTGGGAAGAGACAACTAAAGTTAGAGCTAAATTTATCTGCCAATAAGTTCACTATATCTTTAGCCTAATTGTAGGTAACATATTTCACAATCAGCTCATTGCATTGCTGCATTGTGCTTGTGAGATTACTAACATAATTAAAAAATGCCTTGTGAGTGTCTTTGGCTTGGGTAACTATTTTAGTGTCAGACATGGCTTTGGTGGATTTTATTAAGCTCCTGAGATGTTTGCTTATTCCGTTGACAAGGGATGTAACATTCTGGGGATTACTGTTCTTAATTTTAGTCAAAATTCTTTTCCTTTTGTTATAAAGCTTGTTGATATATGGTTCCACTGTCTGGGTTTGTTTCTGAGGTTTGCTTGCCTTTGCTCGAATAGGGAACTGCTACATCTTTGTAGCTGTTTATGTGCTGGTATATTGTGATGGTGTACATTTCTGCATTCAGTGGAGCTAACTGGGTTTGGTTGAGATTTGAAGCCTACTAATGTATCACATAGGAGCAGGTAGTTTATCTTAAATAAATTTCCGAAGGTACCTTAGGTGGAAAGGATATCTGGTTTCAGTTTTATTTTGAAGGAGACTGCTTTATGGTCAGGCTTAACGGGTGATGAATATACACAAGGGATGGTGCAAGATGCTCCCATACTAGTAAGAACAAGGTCCAATTTCCCCTAGTGGGAATCTGACTAATTGTTCCAGGGTATTTGTAGTGACAAAATCTAGGAATCTCTGTGAGTGTGCACTAGTGGTGGTATTGGTTTCCTAGTTTATAGTGGGACAGTTAATTATAATTATTAGAATATAGGAAGGCATCATACTCTTCCAGCTGTAAATGCACACTTCGAAAATAAAAAGGTCTGCATTTTCATTTATATTCATGAAGGTAAAGCAGTCATGAACCAGAAATGTTCATTTTTTGGTAAGTGCATGAAGCATTTAAAGGCATCACAGTGATGCAACTTTTTTATTGCTCACAAATTAAAACACAACTAGAAAAAAGCAAATGCATCACAAGAAACTAGTATTAACAACGGCTAATGGAGCCACAATTTTACTACAGAACTTAGTACATTAGGAATCTCTTCATAAAAGTGAGTGTTAAAAAAATATGTACTTAAACATATACAGACTGTTAGAAAAATATGTACTTAAACATATACAGACTGTTAGAAAAATATGTACTTAAACATATACAGAATGTTAGGAGAATATGTACTTAGATATATATAAACTATTAGAAGAATATGTACTTAAACATATATGTAGTGTGAAGTTTAGAAACAGTATAATATGTAATGCATTTGATTCTATTTAACAATATGGCAGTAGAAATGATCTTACATATAATTGCTTGAAACCAGCTGCAGTATGGTTAACCTCTGACCCTGGCAGTAGCCAGCTCAGCAAGCTTATGTCTTTCAGCATCTATAATCTGCTGGGTTAGAGAGAAATAAATATGTATGCATGTATATCTTTCTTCCTTCCACCGAGAAGGATGGCCTTGTGAACACTATCAGAGATAGTGTACAGCTGGTAACCAGAGAGACAAAGAAACGTATTAAGAAAAGACTTGACCATTGTATTCAAACTAATCTAAGATCCTTAAAAAAAGTAACATCTACAGGAAGACGTTATGATGGACCAGGTGCCTCGCAAGGCTGTGTTATTCTCATGGGAAAGTTTCCAAAAACATTACCTAAGCATCTTCTTATGAATAAAGTATTATGGACTATAGTGATGTAAATGCCCTGTGACTGACCACGTCAGTAAGGTGGGCAAAAGCTGATTGCAAATGGTATATAATTGAGGGTATTTCCTGAATGTAATTAGTCAAAACTCTATACTTGTTTCTGTATATCCTAATGTACATTAGTAAAGCAATATTGTTTGAACCTGAGCATCCTGTGTTATTGACTGTCATTTTGAAAAGCCTAATGATTTTTACAGTCTGATTTTAACAATTTATTTGACATTTTGGTCCTTCGGACCGGAATTCCCTTGGTAAGCTGCAGGTTAGAGTGCATGGGTGGTAATAAATCTGCGCAGGAGAAGCTGCCAAAATGGTTCTTCTTAAAGTGAAAAGACCTCCGACTGAATTGTTGTGTGTAAAGAGGCTGTCCACTTTCTGATCTGTGGCTGAAAAGCGGAAAACTGGGCCCCAAGAAGAAAAATATGCAGTCATAAACGGGAGGCTCAGGTAAGAAGAATTTCCCTCTTTGTCTTTGTTTTAGATCAGGGACCAGGTTACACTGTACTGTTATTGAGATTTGTGATAGCAGGACGAGAACGTATTGAAGTACTGTACGTTTGGTCATAGATCAGGGAAAAAAAAAACAAAGCAAAGTAAACAGTCATTCTAGACACTACTGTGGATATAGGGAAGAAGATACCACGTGGTACAAGAGAAGGGTTACGTAACAGTCTTTTTTTTTTAAGACATGGGAAATCAGTGCACTGAGAGATCATGAGATCCGCCCCTAACAGATAATGTGAAGTATATGCAATTGCAGCAAGCAGATAATGTGAGATATTTTGCAAAATGTGTTAACAAATATGAATTTGATGGTAAACTAGATAAACTTTCACTAGTTAAACTCCTTAAACAGCTTAAATCTGATGCAGGAGGTCAGGCAAAAAGCAGCACCAACTAGGCATACCTCAAGCACACAGGTGGATTGAGGAAGCAAATTGTAGAAAAACAGAAGCTTAGAAATTCAAAAACATTTTTAGACAACATAGTGAAAGGTCTGACAGACAGAATCTCTGAGAAATGAAAACTTAAAGCAGACTGAACTTGCATTAATTAATGCATACAACAGGAAAATGAGACAATAGATGGATATTATGCTAGATTATTAAAATGCTTTAAACAACAATTAAAAAAATACATTTTTAAAAGGTTGCATTGCCTCTATCAGTAGCTTTATTACAAAGCATATGATAGATCACTGAACAAGCAGGCTGCAAGCCTTACTTGAGTATGTTAGACATGCTGAAAGACACTTTAATAGTAAAAAGAAAAGAAAGGGCACAAGTCTTCACTGCTGAAGACGGAGCTGAAGTATTTGTATTACAGTCAGGTAAAAAGGGCATCTAGCTAGGGACTGTAAACAAAATAAGAAAGCAATGACAAAAGATAATGGAGATGAGGACTGACTATATGATAGTGATAACAATCAAAAATCATCAGGAAAGGTTAATAAACAAAAAGAAAATGTGAATGTAGTAGAGGGAATAGAGGAAGTACAAACAGATGTAGAGGATAAAAATGGAAATGAAATTTTAGATTTAGCATTGTTGAGCCTGGAGCTCTACCTAGCAGATACAAAACCAGAAGTAACACTTCTGGTGGAGGGAAGGGAAGTCAAATTCCTGTGTGACTCAGGAGCGTCACGGACTTTGATACACCCCTCCAAGTTACCAGAACATTCTAAATCACCTGATTATATATTAGTAAAAGCAGCAAATGGACAGCTATACAGGGAACCACCCTCCCATAATATAGCAATAACTGACCCTGTTTCAGGTATGACTCAGAAAAGTAAAATTGTAGTTTCTGCAAAATATCCAGTAAACTTACTGGAAAGAGACCTTGTGCAGATATTTGGCATAGCAGTAGTTCCTACCATGCAGGGTATGGAAGCACAAAGACAAATGGATGCTTTTGTGGTGTGATCAGAGGGTGAAGCCTATTATTGGTACAGCCAGGACCTAGTTATGACTGGTCCAGGGGCAGTAACCAAAGAACTGATGAACGTAGCCATCAGTAAGGTACCCTCCCTTGACACTGATCAGCAGCACTTGTTACATTGTACTCTATACTACTGTAGCACACCAGGACCTGATAAGAAATATGAGCAAGAATTGTTCAAAAAAAAAAAAATCCTGCTGACAGATTAATATTACGAACTTTATGTTGGGATACTGAGGAAAACAGTGTAGTAAGCTGTTCATTACCTCAGGAATTCATGAAATTGTATAAGTCCAATAGACTGCCACATGTCAGTTTGACAAGAAACAAAAGTGTTAAATGGGCAGACTTAGAAAAAAAGGTAACAAAATGGGAAAATAGACTGATTTAAAAATGTCAGGACAAGGGATACAAAAACAAAAACTGAATTGGTTGACACAGACACATACAGCTGTACACTTGCAATCTAGTGAGGACAGCTGATTAGCATTTTTATTAGGCCTTGTGTAAAATTCCAACAACTCTGTGGTCAACAGGCAAGTTAGATGTAGGGCTTATTCAAGCAGCAGGACCAGTTACAATTACCCCAAAGTCAGCTTTTAGACCACAGAAAAGACAATACCTTTTGAGAAAGGATGCAGAAGTAGGAATTAAGCCTATAATAGCAGCATTACTCAAAAAAGGAGTACTGGTAGAATCTCCTGATTCACCATGTGATACACCCCTATTTTCTGTTAAAAAAGCAAACGGGGAATGGTGGATGGTACAAGATTTACAAGCTGTAAATAATGCAGTAATACCTAGAGCACCTACGGTGCCAGACCCACATACCTTGTTGAATGATTTAAAGCCACAATAGAAGTATTTTACCGTGGTAGATATAAGCAATGCTTTCTTTTCAATACCTATACATCCTGATAGTCAATATTGGTTTGCATTTACATTTCAGGGTAAAAGGTATACATATACTCGACTACCACAGGGATATTGTGAAAGCCCAATAATATTTGCACAAAAAAATGGCTAGCAACCTGGCAGGGTTTACCCCACCAGAAGGTAGTCAAATTTTACTTTATGTAAATGACATCTTGCTAGCAGCACCCAGCAGCAGTGCAGGGTGGATACAGTAGCATTATTAAAATTTTTAGTAATACAAGGACACAAAGTAAACAAAAGTAAGTTACAACTTTGGAAAAAACAGGTTAAATACCTGGGATATGTGATATCCAATAAAGGTAGAATATTAGATAAAGGAAAAAAGAGAGGGAAAAAAAAACAGCAATTTTGCAAGCACCCAAACCAACAACTAAGAAAGAAATAATGTCTTTCTTAGGTACAACTAATTTTTGTTGGAGCTGGGTACCGAATTATTTTACAATGGAGAACAGAAGCAGAAATGGCTTTCTGCAGGTTGAAACAGTTAATAGCTTCTTCATCAGTTTTAGGACTTCGAAGTTATCACAGGCGGTTCTTTCAGACTGTAGATTGTAAGCAAGGGTACATGACATCAGTATTAAAGCAACAACATGGGGATAAGCAATGCCCCATAGCTTACTATTCATCACAGTTAGACCCAGTGGTGCAATCTTTGCTTCACTGTGTACAAGCAGTAGTTGCAGCAGCAATGGCAGTGCAGGCTTCAGCCTCAGTGGTGTTATTCCACCCTCTCACATTGAGAATGCCTCATGCAGTTGCAATAATTCTGCTACAAGAAAAAGTTGCATACCTTTCTCCTGCTAGACATCTTTCATGTATGACCATACTGCTGAGCCAACCTCATATGACAATTAATGCCCTTGAATAATGCTGAGGTGACATATTACGTGGATGGCTCATGCAGAAGGGGTCCTACAGGAAAGAATCTGGTGGGGTATGCAGTAGTTACAGACACTGAAATTTTAGAAGCACAAACTTTACCACACAACTTGTATGCTCAAGTAGCAGAACTGGTAGCTTTGACAGGAGCATGTACTTTAGTAGAAGGCAAGAAAGTGAACATATATACTGATAGTCAGTATGCTTTTTCTACAGTGCATGTGTTTGCACAACAATGAAAAAAATAGAGGAATGATTACATCCAGTGGAAAACCTATTAATCATGCGCAATTTATTTTGGAGCTATTAAAATCTATTCAGTTGCCTACCAAAGTAGCTATTTGTAAATGTGTAGCTCATACAAAACAACAGGATAAGATTTCAAAAGGTAATGCACGAGCTGATGCAGCTGCAAAGCAAGCAGCCTCAGACTCAGAAACTTTATTTTTAAATGAAGAATTACAACCCTTTGAGATTTTAGATTTAGACATGTTAAAAACAATGCAAATGCTTACTACAAAAGCAGAAAAACAAAAATGGGTAAAACAAGGTGCAATTTTTGAGAATGGACTGTACATTTCCAAAGGGAAAAAAACAATATTGCCGTCTAATTTATTTAAATATGCAGCTTTGTTGAGCCATGGGCAGAGCCATGTCTCAACAGGGGGGATGGTACAGTTAGTAAATAGAATATTCCAAACATATGGATACATAAATTATACAATAACATTTTGTGCAGCTTGTCATACTTGTAACAAGCACCATGCACAAGGAGCATTTAAAACAAGCAAGGAGTTTCCTACACCACCATATCCATTCCATACTATTTGTATGGACTTCATAGAGTTGAATAAATGTGAAGGAAAGAAATACTGTTTAGTGATCATAGATATGTTTTCAAAATGGGTAGAAGCTTTTCCAACCAGGAATCCGGATGCCGCAACAGTTGCAAAGGCCCTAGTAAAGGAAATAATTCCTAGATTTGGCATACCGGAAAGAATCTATAGTGACAATGGGACACATTTTGTCAATCAGACAATTCAGCAACTTGGGAGATTTTTTGGGATTTCCTTAAGAAATCACTGTGCTTACCACCCACAGTCAGCAGGACTGGTGGAGAGGTACAATGGGATTTTGAAAAACAAGTTAAGGAAGTTGATGAGTGAGACTCAGAAGAATTGGATTTGCTGTTTACCTCTAGCATTGCTGAGCATGAAAACAGTTCCAAATGTAAAGGGTTTGACCCCCTTTGAAGTAGTATTTAAAAGGGCATATTATGTGCCTCAGTGGAAAGCTCTCATGCCTGCAGAGCAGGAGGCTGACAGTTCATTAGCTAATTATATAAAGAAACTGTTAATGAATAAATCTGTTTTGCAGTTTAACTCTTTTTCAGATAAAAGACAGAACAAGAACAAAGAACTTTCAATTTGATACAAGGGCAAAATGGCCAAGAGTAAAGCAAATAGAAAAGCAGAGCAACCCCAGAACTATTGCATAATTATTTTGTTGGCTGTGCATTTGTTGACTATAAGTGTGACAATTTTTCTCTTATTGTGGTTTTTTCCTGCACTCAACCACACGAGTGAAAGTGAGAAGACGTGATGAACTGTTTATAGACTGGCATCCAAACTTTAACACGTACCTAGCTATGAAACGTGTGTATGTAGAGACTATGAACATTTCAAATTGTTGGGTTTGTACAGCCATACCTACAGCATATGGAGGACTTTTGATGTCCGCTGTCCCTTTGGGGATAAATGAGACTTGGGAGAATTTACTTTTTGATACAGGTTCTGTGAGATCACAGGACAAAGTGGCACTGTATTTACCTGTTACACAAAAGGGAATTGTTTGTTTTTACAAAAATGATACGCTCCAAGTTGGTTGGAGTAATTGCAACATAACTGTGTCTTATAAATGTTATATAAAAGCAAAAGATCAAAGTATTAGTTGTAGCACGAATTATGATTCATATTTGAGCTTAATGAAAACAACATTAAAAGATGTACAGAAAAATCCTGAATTGTATAAACAATTGTCTGTTATAGATAGAAAAATGTTTCATGCAGGGATAACACGTATTAGTACCAAAGTAATGATTTTATTTGTGGGAAAAAGGCATATGAATGGTTACCTGAGAATTGGTCCGGCAGTTGTTTTTTTGGGTTATCTGGTTCCAGCAATAAGACATACTGCAGAATTACCTTTGGGTAAAATACGAAATGTAAGGGAAACAGCTCGAAAATCTGAAGGTCCAGTTAAGAAACCTGTGAATCCAGTTGGGAAAATCAAAGCTGGTTAAAAAGACCATAATTCAGTAAGAGACAGAAATAAATTGACTCATATGGACTTGGGCAACAGTGTTATATCCTGGGCAGGAATACTACCAGCCTATGGAGCAGTCAAATCGATCTGGGAGCTGAGAAAGCTGTCAAGATTTCTCGAAGTAATGAGTAATGCAACTTTTTCCGCCCTAGAATTGGTGACTGATGAACTGAATGCAATGAGAACTGTTGTGCTACAAAATCGAATGGCTCTTTACTTCACCCTAGCGGCAAGAGGTGGTACACGAAGAAGAATGCTGTGCGTACATTCCAGACAACCAACATGAAATCAATGACCACCTAGAGGTAATTCAGCAAGTATCAGCAATGACTAAACCAGGCCCAAACCCACTGACGGACTTTTTCCAGAATCTGTTTGGGGGGTGGGGTTCCATCCTATTAAACATTTTAATTGCTATTTGTGTGGGTATACTCCTAATAGGAGCATGTGTTTACTGTGGAATTCCCTGCATAAAAAGATTAATCAAAGATTTTGTTGATATATCTGTTACTGAAACTTTTTACCAAGATTTTGAAATTGAAAGATTGATACCAAATGAAATTCTTTCTGAAATATAAAACAAATGACTTGCCTAGTTGAAAGTTCCAGAGGGGAAGAGACTAAGAAATGAAATAATGTTGTTTATGTTTCTGAATAGAATGAAAAGCATTAAAAGGAGGGAGAATGTTAAAAAAATATGTACTTAAACATATACAGACTGTTAGAAAAATATGTACTTAAACATATACAGACTGTTAGAAAAATATGTACTTAAACATATACAGAATGTTAGGAGAATATGTACTTAGACATATATAAACTATTAGAAGAATATGTACTTAAACATATATGTAGTGTGAAGTTTAGAAACAGTATAATATGTAATGCATTTGATTCTATTTAACAATATGGCAGTAGAAATGATCTTACATATAATTGCTTGAAACCAGCTGCAGTATGGTTAACCTCTGACCCTGGCAGTAGCCAGCTCAGCAAGCTTATGTCTTTCAGCATCTATAATCTGCTGGGTTAGAGAGAAATAAATATGTATGCATGTATATCTTTCTTCCTTCCACCGAGAAGGATGGCCTTGTGAACACTATCAGAGATCGTGTACAGCTGGTAACCAGATAGACAAAGAAACGTATTAAGAAAAGACTTGACCATTGTATTCGAACTAATCTAAGATCCTTAAAAAAAGTAACATCTACAGGAAGACGTTATGATGGACCAGGTGCCTCGCAAGGCTGTGTTATTCTCATGGGAAAGTTTCCAAAAACATTACCTAAGCATCTTCTTATGAATAAAGTATTATGGACTATAGTGATGTAAATGCCCTGTGACTGACCACGTCAGTAAGGTGGGCAAAAGCTGATTGCAAATGGTATATAATTGAGGGTATTTCCTGAATGTAATTAGTCAAAACTCTATACTTGTTTCTGTATAGTTTTTTGTCTCCTAATGTACATTAGTAAAGCAATATTGTTTGAACCTGAACATCCTGTGTTATTGACTGTCATTTTGAAAAGCCTAATGATTTTTACAGTATGATTTTAACAATTTATTTGACAGTGAGTAAAGAGTGTAAAAACATGAACATTAATTACACATCAGAAGCTATACACAGGAGCCACTACATATAATCAGATGAATGAACTACGTAATGAATTTTCTCTAATATGCAGAATAAAGTATACCATAAATATTAGCCTACATACATTACTTACTAACTATAGTGTCTGCATAAATTAACTAGAACATAAACGGAATCACATCTCATCTATAACAATGAATACAGTTACCATTAAAATGGTCCTAGTAACCTCCAACAGAAAGTGTTAGAAGAATTGTAAAGTATCTGTTCACACAAACAGAATGTTCTCTGCCATAACTGAATTAGCCTAATATTTTTTTTATTGTCAAAATCTAACCTACAATTAATAGAATCTCTGGAAATATTGAGGGTAAATCACTTGCCTTATATTTTAATAAAAAGAAATAGGCCCTCATAGATTAGCATGTCATATGCAGGTGCTTCCACTTCTAATAATATACAATCTAGTTATCATTGGAAGTTGCAATGCCCATTACTTAACACTACTTTTCGAAACTATTATATCTGAAAAGTTAATCAGTATCTTAGTAATACAACAGTTACTGCTGATGACTTGTAACAGTCTGGGTCCTACTTGGACTGCCTTTTATGTGCCATCTCTCCTGTAATTTTTGGAGGTGTTACAATTTCTTCTCATGCCAAAAAATGTGCTGTTGGTGAATTGGTCACCCTCCAAATTACAAGTAAGTATGTTTGACATACACAAAATTTCTATAACATGTAATGCATGTGCCTCTCTGTGCAGATTGCATTGTAGCACATCTATTCACTTATTATGTCATAGTTGGATTTTCTTATTTACTTATTAAGTCTGATATTGTGATTGATTTGATTGATTGATTGATTGATTGTTTACTTTTGCTATTATGTAATGTCATTTATTTTTATGATGTAATAGTGCAAAGGAACGAGTGTAATGTGAACGTTTCAGGCTTGATTATATTCCAGGCATCAGTTCAAGTCTCTGTTAACATATCGTTTATTGTTTATTGACAAATAAAAAAAAAAACAAATACGGAATAAGCGCTTTTCACTCTTAACTTCTTCAATTTTTATGATGTGTTTATTTTTTCTTTCAGCCAAGTTTATTGTCTGATATTGTGATTGATTGATTTCTTACTCTTGTAATTATGTAATGTCATTTATTTTTATGATGTGTTTATTTTGTCTATCGGTCACGCTTATTTCCAAATAGTGTCTTTGGATGAGTGCATTTACTCTGTTAACAAATGGAAATAAATAAACCCATAACAGTGTGTGAGTGTGTGTGTGTGTGTGTGTGTGTGTGTGTGTGTGTGTGTGTGTGTGTGTGTGTGTGTGTGTGTGTGTGTGTGTGTGTGTGTGTGTGTGTGTGTGTGTGTGTGTGTGTGTGTGTGTGTGTGTGTGTGTGTGTGTGTGTGTGTTTGCGTGTGTGTGTATATGCAAATGTATGTGCATGTGTTTGTGTGTACATCTGTGATGGGCTAGTTCCCTATTCAGGATTAGTTTCTCTGTGCCGTCTGTACTTAGTGATGGGACAAGATCTACCTTTCCCATAACATTGAATTAGATTAAACTGGCAAATGGAAAAATGAATGATTGAATGAAATAAGCATTTGTTGAACTACTAATGCTCAGGTCTAACCCCATAAATAAGAGGCCTGAACAATCCATTGCCTTACAAAATTCCTTGATGTGTGCTTAACAGTTAAGTGGCATGATTTATTCTATAAGAGATCACGCCCATGAGGAAACAAGATGTGCTGGTGCTATAATTGTTAAGTGCTGGGATTAGTTCATTTTAATACTTTGTGTCAATGCCATGGGAGGGCTTATATGGACAGAATTGTAGCTTTTCAAATACTAATACAGTATACAGCATTTTGTTATAATGAATGTTGTTGCAAATAAAAGTAACATCAGGTATTTAGATAAAAAATACTGCAAACATGAATAGGTTAATATAGTTACATAGCTTGTCAAACAGTAGGCAGAAATAAGAATCAGTATATCATGACAAAAAAAAAAACAAAAAAGGAAGCTCAAGCTAATGGTATGATAGTTCTGTGACAATTTTGATAAAAAACAAACTCTGAGAAATTGGTATCTTTCCCTGCAATATAAATCTAGTAGGGTTAAAGCAGAACGTGGTAAATCTAAAGGTAATAACAAAAAATTACAAGAGTCTTAATCTAATAGTGTATTAATTCATTCACTCCAGTGTTGTCCTGGAGATTTGTACTCTTAACTCCCAATGACTGCAATCCAGAGTTTTTGGAAAAAAAAAGAAAAGTTATAGCCTCACATTTCAAGCAAATGCTCACATCTCTGTAGCTGTTCAGCACAAACAGATCTTTACAGTAGTAGTGTTCATTAGATCTTAGGACTTTAATGGTATTTTGTAAGTCATAATAAACACAGCAAATATTAATTGTGGCATATTTTCTTTACAAGTTACAATATTGCAGTAACCACTCATGCTATACAGATTTTGTTAGCAGCACTCACAGCAAGAGGTTCTCAGGTTCGATTCTCAGGTGGAGCGCCTTCTGTGTGGAGTCAGTATGTCCTCCCCATGGTCGAGTGACATTTAAAGTCATGCAGGTAAGTGCGTGCATAAATAGGTGTGCCTTCTTTGAAGGTTGGGTGTCGGGCTGGCAACTCAGCACTGTAAAATTCCATTGCCAATCATTAGCGGACCGGAGTTCTACTGTGGCGACCCCTAACCGGGAAAAGCCAAAAGAAGACATTTTGTTTATCTATCTATAAGCTTTCATATGAGGCTAAACAGAAAAGTCTGTATTAGTTACTTCTCAAAATATTTAGCGAAATATGAAAATGACTTGTTTTTGAGATATTTAGAAAAAATATGAAAAGTATAAAACTATAAATAAATAGTATATGAACAATGATTAATATCTCTTAAGCAGCACTAGACATAGGTAAAAAGCAGTGCAGTTGTGTTGAACATCATGAAAGCTCTAAGATTAAATCTTCCAATAGCTTGTATGTAACATAGTTTTCAATTTATTAATGCAAATGTGTACAGAGGTTATCATTAGGATGTAACTGTAGAGGCATGTGGAGGCATGCTGGGCACAGTCTAGAATTAAAAACTAAGAAGAAAAAATCTTGTTGACATTTTTAGCTACACTGAACATACTCATAATGGATTTTAGAAATGGATTAAAAAAAAAAATTATATCAATATACATATATATATATATATATATATATATATATATATATATATATATATATATATATTTATGCTTGAAATTAAGGTTATACTAAATACATGTAAAACATTATGATCCGAGAGCAAAGAAATTCTTGAGATGAAGAAAAGTCCCATTTTTTTGTTCCAATCAGAGGATGCATAGGCAGAGACAGAAGGGTGATTCAAAATGTCATTGGTCTGGCATAGGTCTGGCATAAGAAACCTACTGTACAGAAAAAAAAGCAGAATGTATAAACCATAAAAGAATCATTACTTTGTGTTATTTTGTATATTTCAAACACATACTTGAAAGCCATTAACTGTGCACCTAGTAAATAAAATGGAATCTAATAAAAAATGAAATAAAAACGTTAAAGAATGGTAAGCATTGTTAATGAAAAGAAGCCAGTCTTACTTTAGGCATTTTGTCATTTCTGCTATGATGCTGACATTTTTCCTTATTTTTCTCTGACTGATATGTGTGCTTAGCATTACATTCTGCATTCATTCATTCATTTGTTCACTCACATTTTTTTTCCACAGGCCATTAAGTTCATAAATGGTTAACTCAGCTTATTAGGTTGGAGTATACTTTTTCCCAAGCCTCCAAGGATTCTGCACTATTGTTTACATATTGTTAATACTTGTTTCTTTTAAAGTTTATTTCAGTATTTCTTGCACTGAGTTGCACTTGGCACCTTGTATGTTTACGTATATTTAATGTTTGTCTTGTTCTTAATAGTATGTCATTTATGTAATTCATACGTGGAGAGTTTTTGCTAACTGCACTTCTCTAAGCCATTTTTGCTACTATTTCTATTGTATTTTAAATTGTTTTACTGTTGTTCACTTGATTTCTGCTTAATTTCAAAGTTTAAACTGCATTTGCTGTTGTAGGCTACACACTCAAGTGTGATAACCTTTTCTGTGCTTATTTACTGTTTAATTGCATTTTTCTGCTGAATTTAACCTAACAAAACAAACAAACAAAAAAAAAAAACAAAACAAAAGAAATTACTATATGTTTGCTCATTTCCTGTCTTTTCTCTATGCTAGAATAGTTCAGATCCCAGATTTTCTGGTTTCAGGACTTTATTTTTGTGTTTCTGAGTTGTCCAGACCTTGCTGTGGTAGAGGGAAGTATTTCTGCTTATCAGTGGGAGTGGTAAGCATTGAGCTGCCTAGCTGTCACTAGGGGAGTGCTTTCCAGCTCAGGAATTGTACCTCAATGGCCATTTGGGGCTGCTTTCTATCCCTTTCAACTTTCTGGCTTAAAAACCCGTGTTTGCACATTGAGCAGTGCCGCTTAGCTATTATTAAACTATTACCGGCACCAGAAAGTCTGCTCTTGGAATTTTCCCTTAGAACTAGCCAGTTTTCCAGTTTTAGCACTCAAACCTCATTATCTGAGCACAGCACTTGCTTATAACTCATTGTAAGCACTAGAAATTCTATAACGTGCTACAACACTCAACTTTCCTTACTAAGTAAAGAGGACAACAGTTCTATTACTTAAACAAACAAGCAGCTATCCAGGCATGTCTAAAGGTCAGCTCCTGGTGTTTTCTCCTGTCCACCTGGTGAATCTGGGCATCTTGGGGCAATGTAGCAATTGCCTCATGTACACAAACAATCCTCTCTTGCTACCACCCAACACTACAACCTGTGAGAGATGCACTTATATAGCCAAGATGGAAGCCAAGTTCTCTCCAATCAAGACTGGACTAGTCAGTCAAGAGGAGAAGGTAAACACCTGCACTACACCATGCACAACACATAGTCCTTCAAAACCCACACATAGTAACACAAAACACACACCTACATTCGTGGAGGCTCTTAATAAAAATTTATCCAAGCAACAGCGACCTCAGAAGCTGAAACACAAACAATCACCACCCCCAACACAACCCAAGTGACACATAGCTCACAAAACCAGTGTGCCACACAACCTCAGCCCCTAAGGCAAAACAACTTACCCAACACACTATTCATAGGCAACTCCATAGTCAGGCACACTGTTGTCCCACTCACCAGGCTAAACAAGGAGAAAATTACAGTCAGTTGCCTGTCAGGTGCCAGGATCTGCCACATAATACACACACTGAGGTCACTCATACAGCTCTGTCATATTTCATGTTGGAGTGAATAACCTGAGAAGTACCTCCCTGGACTACATGAAAAGAGACATGGAGGAACTCTCGGATCTTGTAGCCCAGGCAGGTATGACCCTAGCCTAAAGTAGCATCCTGCCATCGCCCATAATGATACCACAGTCAAGGATAAAATGATTGACTTCAAAAATTGGCTAAGTTTCTGGTGTCAGTCTAAGGGGATCCAGTATCTGTCTGCCTGGGATGACATGATTGACAGACCACGATGCTTTGTCAGAGATGGCCTGCACCTGTCGTCCCTGGGATTCTGGATACTGGCTAAGGGTCTTCCCACCCCTCTATTGCTTTTTTTAGGCAAGGTTCAAATAACAAAATTACCACCATAACAGGTACAAGCAAGCAAAATCTGAGAGTAATGCTGCTCAGTGCTAGAAGTCTAAACCTCAAAATGCACTCACTCAAGGCACTCCTCAAAATGGAGAATATCGACATCTGTGCAGTGACAAAGACCTGGTTCAAGGCTCCAGAGAGCACCCCTGCAATACCAGGCTAAAATTCATACCACACTTTTTGGCCACCTAACCTGGACCAAAACACTAAAGGTGGAGGCGTGTCCATATTCACCAAGGATATCCACACCTCCAGGCTAGCTGCCCAACATAATGCATCTGAGATTCCCCAGGTGCAACTAACATTAGACAAGACTGCAATCCAAATTGTAGCTTGCTACAGATCCCCTACCATGCCCCATGATTCCCACTCCACTTTTCTCAACATACTGAAAAGTATTATGGTACAGCCAAATACCTTAATACTAGGTGACTTCAACTACCCCACCATTAACTGGGAAAAATTCTCATGTCCCAACACATTTGCTCAATGATTCTTAGAATTCATAAATTCCAGTGCCTTGGATCAACTTATCCATACCCCCACCAGGGGCACCAATATCCTAGACGTGGCCATTACCAACATGGGCGACTGATGCTCCACACCAGAGGTCAGCTCCTTGTTGGTCAGATCTGACCATAAACTGATCACCCTAGACATCCACATCTCGCCCGCACCCCCCATTAAGGTAATCACCATAAAAAGCTTCTCCAAAGCCAACTTCATGCGTCTCAAGACAAAAGTGGCAAACTTCAAGACACCCATGCAGACATAAAGTAGATGTACAACTGCTGGATCTTACACCAATGCACTGTATGAACACATACACTAGTGTACGGATCGTGCCATCCCAAATAGAACCAAGACGCTCTCCTCCAAAACAGGAAGCCAATCTCGTGGTCCCCTGCCATAAACAAACTCTAAAACAAAAGGAAGAAACTGTTACAAAAAAAGAGTAAAATCCTACGACTGGAAAAACTCCCTTGTCAGCCTCAGTAAAAAGCTGAGATCCTTCATAAGATCCTCCAAAGCTAGTTATGAAAACAAAATCACCACAGATTCTAAAGACAGCCACAAGGCATTCTATAGTTATGTCAAGAATTTCAATGGAAATACTCAGATCTGCTCTGAGTTGCAGAACAATGGCACTAAATATACAGAACCAACTGATATTGCCAACATCCTGGCAGATAGGTTCAGTGCTAAGTTTCACCCCCCTCTCACCCTCTAAAGGCTGATCTCAATACCAGAAGAATACCAAGTCCTGGTAATCACAGCCACAGAGGTAAAAAACGCACTCTTCAAAGCCAAGAATATAGCATCCATGGGACCAGACAACATCCCGAGCTGTGTTTTGCACGAACTACAAAATGAACTGGCACCCCACCTAAGTACCATGTTCAGTCATACCCTCACTTCAGGCTTTGTGCCTACTGAATGGCACACAGCTACATTTATCCCACTCCACAAGCGGGCATCCTCCACGGACCCCGAGAACTACCACCCCATTAGCCTGACGAGCCTGATCTGCAAAGCCATGGAACGTATCATCATGGAACTTATATACAAAGATACAGGTAACTTTCAAACTTTGGACCCCATCAAGTTTGGGTTCATGAAAGGCAGCTCATGTCTCCTAAACCTGATAGACATCTTTGAAGCAGTCACCAGAGCCATGGTTCAAACAGCCTCGCCAAGGCATTTGACTCCATCACCCACTCTGGAATCATAGATAAACTCACTAAACTGGGCATGAATCCCTATGTCACATGATGGGTTGCCAACTGGCTCACTGACAGAACTCACACCATGAAAGTAGCTGACTCCAAATCCGACTCCAGACTAGTGACAAGTAGAGTACCACAGGGCCCAGGCCTGAGTCCACTCCTGTTTGTCATCTACTTCTCTGAAGTTTAGACCGACACAGAGGGTCTATGGCTAACAAAATTCGCAGATGACTGCAAACTGGGAGCCATTATTGAATCCCCAAATGATGTGGCCATTTTACAAAAGGGCCTCACTGAGACAGATGCCTGGTGTCAAAGCCATGGCCTTAAGCTCAACACCAAAAAAATGCATATTCATCCCTTTTGGGAAAAACCCTGTGCCCATGAACTACCACATAAGCGGTAGTCCACTCAACACCGAAAGTGTGATAAGAGACCTAGCAACACAGGTGGACAGTAGCCTCTCCTTTGACAATCACATCACCACAGTAGTCAAGAAATCCTTCTACATGGCACACCTCATCACAAAAGGTTTCTCATCTGAAAAAAGGAGGTCATTGTTCCTCTCTACTCATCCCTCATTAGCCCTATTATAGAGTACAATGCTCTGTTTAGTATATACCTCACAAGACATTTACAACAACTGGAAAGGTCACGGAAATACCTCATGAAGGGGATCACTGGCTTCAAACAGATGCCCTATACAGACCATTTAAAAAAACTCCAGCTCTACTCCGTAGCATATCGCCTACTCAGAGGCAGTCTCTGCCTAACATACAATGCCATATCAAACCCAGAGCTGTTGGACGTGCTACATTTACAGAAATCCTAATCCCTTTGAGCCACATGCTCCAGGGACCTAAACCTTGTCACCACAATAAACAAAACATGCTGGAGGGACAGGTTCCTGTCCCAGAGACTACCCATACTTTGGAACTGACTGCCCGCTCATGTCAAGCAGATCGCCTCATTATCCCTCCTTAAGAAAAACTTGACGACTGGACGGGAAATAGAAAATTCACCCCGGGGATCACTTCTGTTGCTCTGCTTGACAGAGGCACAGGAAAATAATTTTTGGGTGGCATAAGCCAGGGTGTCTCTATGGCTAGGCTTGTACAGGCCCTAGGGCTGACAGCCTAGTACCTACCTATGAACCTATGAGAGTCACTGAAACCAGAGTCAAATTCCTTGTATGCATGCATATTTGGCCAATAAATGTGATTCTGATTTGACCAGTGGTCTTTGAGAACTGAGGTTTATTAGTCAGAAGTGCCTACTTTTAGAGGAAGCCCAGTACGTGTCAGCATCATTTGGGGGAATGTAAGTTGAAGTCCTTCAATCTAGTTTTCTTTTGATAAGACCCTTCACATTTCATTTCTGCAACCCATAGCTGTATTGTTTTATGATGTCAACATCCATTCCATTCAGCTGCTATAAGATACTAGTATC